>NC_069504.1:794879361-795179361 GCF_027579735.1 Bombina bombina
AAATATGCTAATCTGGTGTTTGAAGATGCGTTTCCCACGCAATATTTATTAATGTTAAAATTCCGGGAAGAATGTCAGTAACTTTGATAATCTGTTTATAAATGTTAAACTACAGCTTTGTTATTCGCAAATAAACCTCGAGCTTGTATTTCTCTGAAGTGCTCATATATGTTATTGTGCAATGGCGTCTTTAGTTTTAAAGAGACATTACAAACAATTGTATCAAATGATCTGTAGAGATAGAAGATTGTTTAGACTTTAAAATGTAAATCATTTTCTCTTAGTATTTATATATCCTCAACATAAGAAATTTAAATGCACATGGTTGAGCCAATCACATAAGGCATCTCTGTGCATCCACCAATCTTCATCTACTGAGCCTATCTCGATATGCTTTTCAAGCAAAGTATGTCAAGATAGGAAGAGAAGTAAATACACTATTTCAAGCTCTTAAAGGGACACTGTCCAAACAAATTTACCATTGGTGATTGAGCATGAAATGTTAATCAACTTTATTATTTAATACGATTATCAAATGTTAAGTTATATTGTTATGTTTCTTTGAAAATCAATAATGATATTTTATATTACGGACAATTGTTTAATAAAAACCTGGGTTGTCCTTGACGATTGTTGCATCAATTATTCCAAACAATCAAGTTTTGTCCAGAGTACTGAAGCAAATAAATTAGCTATTTACTGGCTTATTTCTAAAGTAATGATAGCAACATCACAATGAGCATTCATAATATGAGACAAGTTTTAAAGTTTATTAAAATAGACTACTCATTCAGAATGTATAAATCATGGTTTTTTTAAATGGCTACCTTTAAGTATATTTTGAGTTCATGTCCCTTTAAATAAACATTTCACAATAATGCTTAATATATCATAAACCTAGGCACCTTCCTTTTGCTAAATGAGTCTAACATATGAGTAAAGCAAATTTAGATTAACTTCTAGATTGTTTTACACACTGACTGAAATATATTTATTAAATGAGGTATTTTTTAGCCTTCAGCGTAGAGGGACATTAAGCTATATGTTATGTATGCATTTTGTATCATAATCTTATATTTGACCAACTTAATATGTTTTGTTATTCAATCATTATATTGTAATTATATATATTCGTGGATTAAATACATCTCTACATAGGCTATTTTGATGCTGATTGTTGTTTGCATATAGATGCCTTATATCATTCACTAAGATATGTGCATTTATTTTTATTTTAACAAGTATATTTAAAGACTGAATGTAATTCTATAGTACATTCTAAATATGTTTAAATTCTTGTATGATATTTGTAACAATGTATACAAAATATACATTTTGAATGACCCCTTTAAGGACCCAAACATATTGTATTTTTATTTAACATTGACAAAATAAACTAAAGGGGAAATTACATTCTATATAGATATTTGATGTCTAACCCAAGAGGTAAGATTGTAATAAATACATAATATTACTAAGTATAGTTAAATGACTCCACTAGAAAATTACATAGATTAACCTGGCATCCAATAACTAATTATTAAAAATTATAAAGTTAAATGACCTACCATTTATAAATGTAATAATTGTAAAATATTTTCTAATAATGTTTTGAGATACCTAAGGAAGATACATGATCTTATACAATTCTTTTTACATTCAACAACACTGTCACTTTCATGTAATTGAACCACTTCACCTTATTAAATGTTAAAACAATCATAATATTAATACATATCCTAAATATTTTTAATATATACTTTTTCAATATAAAAGCATTGAAGAATATGACTCCCCAATTAATGTTAAAATATATCTTTTAATATTCTCTGAAGAATTTTATTTTCTACTATTAATGCATTATTTTCTCTTATGCATGTGCTTGTCAAATAGCCAACTACCAGTCATGGGAGTCCAAGTTTTATTTATTTACAGATTATATTGATATATATTAGAATCTGCTAAAAAAAAAATATATATTTAATAGAAAATAAATAAATATTCCATGAAGTCATCAGATGCCAATCTGAAATGACAAATAATAAAAATGGAACAAAGTTAATACACACGTTGTAAAATATTCATAAAATACATTTAAAATCATATGGTGTCTATGCTCTAACTTTGATCAACATTTTTTAAAGATAATCATTACATTCATTTTAAATTAATGAAATACATACACCATTATATTGTTGATTAAAAATAATATTTAAATTTCAAAAATTAAATTTATACATAATAATGTATATCACATGTAAACAATATATGTATGCTGAACATAAATGTAATATTTCATGTCCATTCAAATACCTCTATATCAACTATAATATGTATTCCTTTTTCTGATTGTGATCCCTAAATATCTAATTAAGAACTAAATATGACTAATGTATGTAAGCTACTAATATTCTACAGTCTTCACTAGCATGCATTGGTACACCAACCTGGACAATGCATGGTCTTTGAATGTCAATTCAGGGGTAAACAGTTGATCTTCAATAGGTGTCTTATTCATCAGTTCATTAAATAGAGGACTGGGAAATACCATCTAAAAAAGTAAAATCATCTAAGTGTCTGATTGTGATCCCTAAATATCTAATTAAGAACTAAATATGACTAATGTATGTAAGCTACTAATATTCTACAGTCTTCACTAGCATGCATTGGTACACCAACCTGGACAATGCATGGTCTTTGAATGTCAATTCAGGGGTAAACAGTTGATCTTCAATAGGTGTCTTATTCATCAGTTCATTAAATAGAGGACTGGGAAATACCATCTAAAAAAGTAAAATCATCTAAGTGTCTGATTGTGATCCCTAAATATCTAATTAAGAACTAAATATGACTAATGTATGTAAGCTACTAATATTCTACAGTCTTCACTAGCATGCATTGGTACACCAACCTGGACAATGCATGGTCTTTGAATGTCAATTCAGGGGTAAACAGTTGATCTTCAATAGGTGTCTTATTCATCAGTTCATTAAATAGAGGACTGGGAAATACCATCTAAAAAAGTAAAATCATCTAAGTGTCTGATTGTGATCCCTAAATATCTAATTAAGAACTAAATATGACTAATGTATGTAAGCTACTAATATTCTACAGTCTTCACTAGCATGCATTGGTACACCAACCTGGACAATGCATGGTCTTTGAATGTCAATTCAGGGGTAAACAGTTGATCTTCAATAGGTGTCTTATTCATCAGTTCATTAAATAGAGGACTGGGAAATACCATCTAAAGTAAAATCATCTAAGTGTCTGATTGTGATCCCTAAATATCTAATTAAGAACTAAATATGACTAATGTATGTAAGCTACTAATATTCTACAGTCTTCACTAGCATGCATTGGTACACCAACCTGGACAATGCATGGTCTTTGAATGTCAATTCAGGGGTAAACAGTTGATCTTCAATAGGTGTCTTATTCATCAGTTCATTAAATAGAGGACTGGGAAATACCATCTACAAAATAGAAAATCATCTAAGTGTCTCCAATAGGATGTCTCCACAGCCTTATTCTATCAAATAGTTTGCACTTACCATGTGAACATGTCTTTGTATGGTTTTCAAGGTCAGCAGAATTTAAATATGCCAGACATGATCCCATTGGTATACTTCAATTTCAATCTTGGCTTTTTCCCCACTGTCAGTCTTGGAAATCTTCACTGTCAGGCTTCAAATTGTTCCCTTTCAGTCTTTATATTAAGTCATCTCCCTAATGTAAGAAATTATATATAAAGATTTCATACAAGTGTGTGAATCAGTTCTGTACCCCTCTCCCACCCCCCATTTCATAATAAATATCTATCACTAGCTTACTAAGCCTGTGTATGAACCTGTGTTATTTTCTATCAAGTGTGAAGATGAGTCATATTGAGCAGAACAAACCTCTGTGTGACATTGAACCATAGTCATTCTAGAGTATCCCTTTCTGATTATGTACATAAGTAATGTGTAAACAAAGTTATATTTTTAAACATTTATGCCATATTATGTATTTGTGTACAAATCATGCCAGCAACAGTCCATACATTTCTACTTACCATCTGATGTCCTCTATAAAAACCAGGTGGCAAAGACTCGCTATAGGACCCAATGCCCAGAGCATCACCTATATTATGAGAAATAAATATTATTATAACATTTTATCAATACTAACATGTTTGCACAATTCTCTACTTGTCATTTCCCTAGAGTTCACATCTATTGAAAATACTCCAGTGTAACTTCTATTATTTACCGTCTAAAGTGGCGGTTGATGACGTCTGCTCTGACATCAAGTCCCTCGTCCTGGAATTCCCCCTCTAGAACAGGATCATCCTCCTCATCTCTGAGGAGGTCTCTGTCCACCGGGACGGCCTGCAGCATCCCAGCCCGCTGTGCAATATTATGCAGGACGCTACAGGCTACAACGATCTTAGCCACCTTCTTTGGGTTGTACTGGAGTGCTCCTCCAGAACGGTCCAGGCACCTGAATCTCATCTTCAGGAGCCCGAACATCCTTTCAACCACCGCCCTGGTTCTCTTATGAGCCCTATTGTAGCGCTCCTCAGACACATCAGTTGGGCTACGCAAGGGGGTAATGAGCCAAGGCCGGCTCATGTACCCAGAATCACCTATAAATTTAGAACAGAACATAATTCAAACAGAATACTTAAACTAGTATATTGTTGTATAAATATATTTTTTAAAAACCATAATCCATATTAAAAGTTGTCAGAAACATAAAAAAATTAAAAAAAAATTATATATAAATCTGTATCTAGCCATTTCATCTAAGACATGCTACATATGCGTATTTCTCCTAAACCAAACCTTGTGTAAAATGCTAACTACATGTTTACATTGCATTCTCTATATGAACACTTAAGGTAAGACATGCTACATATCTGCTTTTCAATAAAAATAGACATTAGCAGAAAAATACAATGACAGGGTTAAATTGCATGAGATAATATCTTGCCATTTCATCTAAGACATGCTACATATGCGTATTTCTCCTAAACCAAACCTTGTGTAAAATGCTAACTACATGTTTACATTGCATTCTCTATATGAACACTTAAGGTAAGACATGCTACATATCTGCTTTTCAATAAAAATAGACATTAGCAGAAAAATACAATGACAGGGTTAAATTGCATGAGATAATATCTTGCCATTTCATCTAAGACATGCTACATATGCGTATTTCTCCTAAACCAAACCTTGTGTAAAATGCTAACTACATGTTTACATTGCATTCTCTATATGAACACTTAAGGTAAGACATGCTACATATCTGCATTTCAATAAAAATAGACATTAGCAGAAAAAGACAATGACAGGGTTAAATTGCATGAGATAATATCTTGCCATTTCATCTAAGACATGCTACATATGCGTATTTCTCCTAAACCAAACCTTGTGTAAAATGCTAACTACATGTTTACATTGCATTCTCTATATGAACACTTAAGGTAAGACATGCTACATATCTGCTTTTCAATAAAAATAGACATTAGCAGAAAAATACAATGACAGGGTTAAATTGCATGAGATAATATCTTGCCATTTCATCTAAGACATGCTACATATGCGTATTTCTCCTAAACCAAACCTTGTGTAAAATGCTAACTACATGTTTACATTGCATTCTCTATATGAACACTTAAGGTAAGACATGCTACATATCTGCATTTCAATAAAAATAGACATTAGCAGAAAAAGACAATGACAGGGTTAAATTGCATGAGATAATATCTTGCCATTTCATCTAAGACATGCTACATATGCGTATTTCTCCTAAACCAAACCTTGTGTAAAATGCTAACTACATGTTTACATTGCATTCTCTATATGAACACTTAAGGTAAGACATGCTACATATCTGCATTTCAATAAAAATAGACATTAGCGTCGGTAAATAACAAATGGTTAAATTTAATCCTATAGCTGAACATGACGCTAACAGTTAAAAAATACAGGGGCAATTGTCAAAATAATTAACCATGTTGTGCACAAATACTCACCAACGAGATAACCAGGGGGCATTTGTCTTTCCTCAAACTGTCTCTACAGGGACGACAGAGAGAGGATGCGGGCATCATGACAAGCACCTCCAAAATTCGCATACACATGCATAATCCTCATCCGTGCGTCACAAACATACTGCACGTTGAGGCTATGAAAATGTTTGCGATTTCTGAAGGGCAAGTCATCAATTGGAGCACGCAGCGCAATGTGGGTACAATCAATGGCTCCCAAGACATTGGGCAATTGAGCAATATCAAAGAATTCCCGCTTCAGGCGCCTCCAATCACCATCATTCTGTGGGAATCCTATGTATTGCTTACTGATACGTACCATGGCGTTCAGAAAGTTATCAAACACCCCAGAGAATGTACCTTGAGCCAGGCCATGCATGTACAGTTCTCCGGATTGAAAACTCCCGGAGGCCAGGACGTATAGACAGCTTAGCATCTTACTCATGGGGGGAACAGCAGTCCTTATTTGTATACGTGGCTCCAAATGAGGTTTAAGAAGCTCGTAAAGGCCAATGAGCTGTTCGCGATCGAGCCGATACTTATCAAAAACCTCAAAGTCACTCATGTTTTCCAAGGTGGGTCTCACCCTGTAGACACGAGGACCTCGAACCAGACGACCCCTTCGTCTCGGTCTGAGCCGCCGAGGCTGCCTGATTCGACCAACAGCTAGTTCGCCAATAGCACCACCAGCAGCGTCTACCATGTCATCGTCATCCATCTTTCAAAACAGCGTAACAAGGTAAGCACTTGATCTGATGTGGATCACAAGTGATGCATTGGCCATGTTGTTTGGGGGATTTATAGTACAATTAGTCCAATGGTAGTGAGTTTGTAATGATTGCTGATTGTATTCACCTGTTTGTATGTGAGCGGCGCGAATGCTTTCACAGTGGGCGTTTATTTGTTGTTTGCTGAAATGTTAGTTTCAAACAATGATTCTCAATGTGAAAGTGTCAAATATCACACATACAGTGCATGTTTGTAATGTTTGATCATATGTGTAATCAATATTTCTTAAACGCGATCTTATAGTAACAAGCACACGTCCAGGCTAACATGAATGAAAGTGCATAGTTGTGTATAATGTGCATCGAATGTGATCGATCAATGTTGCTGCAATATTGTTTGTAAATGATAAAGGAACATCTGCCATCTGTAGGATTGTATATATAAGTGATTGCCGAGCTGTCAATATTGTACGCGTCCCTTTAAAATCGCAATAATAATTCCGAACTTCCCGTCTGCCATCTGTAGTATTGTATATATAAGTGATTGCCGAGCTGTAAAATATTGTACGCGTCCCTTTCAAATCGCAATAATAATTCCGAACTTCCCGTCTGCCATCTGTAGTATTGTATATATAAGTGATTGCCGAGATGTGAATATTGTACGCGTCCCTTTCAAATCGCACTAATACTGAATAACTTCCGGCTGTCATCTGTAGTATTGTATATATAAGTGATTGCCGAGATGTGAATATTGTACGCGTCCCTTTAAAATCGCAATAATAATTCCGAACTTCCTGTCTGTCATCTGTAGTATTATATATATAAGTGATTGCCGAGCTGTCAATATTGTATGCGTCCCTTTAAAATCGCAATAATAATTCCGAACTTCCCGTCTGCCATCTGTAGTATTGTATATATAAGTGATTGCCGAGCTGTAAAATATTGTACGCGTCCCTTTCAAATCGCAATAATAATTCCGAAATTCCCGTCTGCCATCTGTAGTATTGTATATATAAGTGATTGCCGAGCTGTCAATATTGTATGCGTCCCTTTCAAATCGCACTAATACTGAATAACTTCCGGCTGTCATCTGTAGTATTGTATATATAAGTGATTGCCGAGATGTGAATATTGTACGCGTCCCTTTCAAATCGCACTAATACTGAATAACTTCCGGCTGTCATCTGTAGTATTATATATATAAGTGATTTTCGATCTGACGATATTGTATGCGTCCCATAAAAATTGCACGAATACTGAATAACTTCCGGCTGTCATCTGTAGTATTATATATATAATTGATGTGCGATCTGACAATATTTCTGAATTGTCCCATTGAAATCTCCATAATAATGCTGTTCAAAAGTGTGTTTTACATATATGTTGTATTGTAGTATTGAGTGTTAAAGTTCCTAAAGGGGCGGTACAGTGGTGAATCTGTGATGTGTATGGTTGAATCTTGTAATGACGTCATGATATTATTAACCTGCCTATGTAGTTGTGAAATCCTCATTGTGTTGTTGTATTGTGCTACATTGTTATTGTGTGCTGAATAAAATCTAAATGTGTGCTTTGTGGTTGCGTGATGGGTGATGCGTGTTATGTACATGTACGTATATATTGTGATTGTGTCCCACATATGCTGACTTCTATATAGCGGTCTGGCATTGTTGTTCCTTCCCATAAAGTGACATCTGTAATCTGGTGTAATGATGTTCTTGTTGTACGTAATTCCTAATGGTTTCTGGTGATGGAATCATGATGTTAAAAGTACAGTAAAATCCATATGTTGTGTTTTGTGATTCCTCGAGAGAATGTAATGTGTTTTTCCCCCATCATTTGAATGCACATGTATGATTGAATGTTAAAAGTAATGTATGTGCATCCATGAGTGATCATGTGTTAAGCCTATGTAGATATGCAGTTGCTGCAAGCATATGAGTTGAATAACAGAAATGCAATAATAAAGGTAAATGAGAGATGTTTCCCATTGTGTAGTGTTTGTGAATCCAGAAATGTGTATTGAATTTTATTTTAATTGTAAATGTAATTTTATTGAAATAATAATGTGTTACTAGTGATGGGGATTTGTAGTTGATGTAATCTAAAAGTGTTAAAAATATTTATGGTGTGGTGAATATTTAATATTAAAAAACATAAATCCACCATAGGGAAATAGTCATTTCTTGATCTATTTATCATAGCTGTGTCTAACGCATAAAAGCATGTATTTTCTAGCGCTGGTATTTGGAGTTTTTCAGTCTACGCTATTTGCGTGCGTTAGGGAAATGAGGGTTTCGCGTGCACGAGCACGTCTTCCCAATAGAAGTCAATGGAGGCTCCAAAGATTTCTATATTTTTTTTTCTAAGACTGGTTTTCCTCGTAAAGTGAGTGACGTCATGAGCTTGTGTGAAAAAGTAACTAAATCATGTTCTTTTTGTAATAAATAAATATTTTGTGTATGTAATGTGGTGTATATTGTTTGTATGCATCGATGAGTGTATGTTTGTGATAATGTTATTCGTTAGATGTAGGTATATGAGGGTCTTTTCCCGTATGTCCATGTAAGTCAATGGGAAAATGGATTTGTGTGGATTTTTTTCAAACACCCGAGATCTCGCAACTTTAATCCTTTGTATTTTTAAGAAAAAATAAAAATTCCGAAAAATAAAGATAGTGTTGTGTTTGTATGAGTGTAAGTGTACTTTGTGTAATATTTGTTTTGTGATTCGTGGATGTTTTTTTGTGCGGTATATGTTTACTACTGGGTCTGAGGTGGCGGTAGAAAGTTGAGCGTTAGGTGTATTTTGAGTCGCGGTAAATAAACTCTAAATACCGGAGTGCGTAAAAAACCCGCGTTAGGAGCCTCTAACGCTGGTTTTGACGGCTACCGCCGAACTCTAAATCTAGGCCTATTTGTTTTCTAAACTGTCCCTTTAACAAAATTACATATGCTAACACATATTTGAAGCTTGTTGGTATATCTACATGTACTTGTTCAAAAAATAAATATTGAAATCAGATTTATATTGACGTGTTAAATAAAGTCTATTTTCTTAAAGAGACATTATTGTGTTAATTTTTTTTTAGAAAGACATTTGTTTTAACAATGAATATGGTTTAAAGTCCTTTTAGGAGTGGGGGGTGAAAATATGCTAACAATAATATATTTGAAGATTAAACAATGTGGAACTCATACATGATACAAAAATCAACATTTGCATTAAAGGGACAGTATACTATATTTTTAACAGAACTGTATGTAATAGACACTACTACAAACAACAAGATTAACATATACTGATATCAATATTACAAAGCTTCAAACACTTTCAAAGAAAATCGGGTTAGCTCTATTGAAAATATAGATGAACCCCCATTACAACCGTAAAACAAGACAAAACACCATCATACACAAAACAGGAGAAAGCTGGAGATGGTACTCACATGAAACTTAGAGGCTTGGCGAGGAGTCTGATAATTAATTACATTTTATTTGAACAGAAGCAAAATGAAACGTGTATTTGTTAAACAATGGACTATCTAACTAGGGACCAAATTAAAAGATTTAATTTATAATGTGAGTGTCTAATGAACCTTTAATAAAATATACAACGAAATTACATTTAGAAGAAATCGGCATCATATATTTAGCATATGATAAAGCTAAATGCATATTGATTACTTTATTCTAACACAATAGCGCATATTTATTAATTAGATATCTTTAACATTAAACACAACAGTCATTTTTCTGAAAAAGGAACATATTGTTGACAAACATATTAAACAACATGGACTATAGAGATTTGCACTTGCCTCGAAATATCATATGCATGAAAACATTTTGCTTTCGTTCGTTTATTCAACCATACATCCAGCAAAAGAGAATGTGGTGGTCTTTATCAGCTACGGGTCAACAATGTAACATGATGCAAATAATACATATTCGCAAGGTTTTTAAAATTGGCTGCAGTCACAAACGTGTTTAACGTGCACAAACAAATATTGCGGGACTACGTAATCCAATCAGACGTTTTTTTACCTTTGCATGTGACGTCTTAACATGGCGCTTCCTTGATCACGTAAGAACGCCATCGAATAAAAGGCACATTCTTGATCACGTAAGAACACCCAAAAAAAAAGGCGCATCCTTGATCGCGTCAAAACGCCATCCAATAAAAGGCACATTCTTGATCACGTAAGAACGTCAGTCAATACAAGGAATCATTGGACAGCCTGGCAGGTGACGTCTTAAGCAACATGGCGCATCCGAGATCGCTGAAAAACCGCAGCCAATACAAGGACTCAGTTGACAGCTTGGCATATCACTAAGAAAATTTATATTTTAGGAACTAGTATGTGTCTAGATTGCTATCTAGGAATGTCAACAAATCATGAATCATCTTTTCGGACTTGACTGTCCCTTGAACTATAGCTATGGTGTATATCTTTAACATTTAAAAGATACACATGAGAAATACATATGCCATTGATGTTTTAAGATATGTTTTGATTGTTTTGGAATAACAATAATTATACATGGATTGATTAAACGTGTCATTTATTCAAGTTTAAATATGGTCAGCCTACCTATAGCCATATATGGGAGGAGAAGTATTTTGTTAACATATTTGTTAAAAAATATTCATCATCTAAAATATTTGCATTACACACAGAGATTTATTTGGTTACACTTTTACAATAAGATAGAATTGAAAATGAAATACATGTGCTGTCAACATTACAATAAGATTGTTTATTAATAAGATTATATGTCCTTGTTCATGTAAAAAGGACAAAAACGCTTTAGAAATGGAAATACATTCATTAACAATTGTGCTCACCATCACTTAAAGGGACATGATTTTGTTTTTAAAAAGAGGATACACATAGACAATACTATTTCAATAAAATGAACACTTTACAGGGATTATATCATTGTATCAATCCTCAGATCATTTGTTAAAGGTGCATCAATTCATGCAGAGTTTCTAAATACACACATGGATGTGAAAATTGAAATATACATATATACACAAATAACAATCTATATATACATATATAAAACAATTACTATGCTAATCATAATCATGCAATGATAAAGCTAAGAGAAAAATATATAAAGACAAATAATAAGATTACATTGGAGATGTTAATCTTAAAGTCATTTACAATTGTCTTACATATATGATTTTTTTTAAAAAATTATTTTTGGTAGGTCCCTTTAAGGATCAACAAGATAAACTAGAGCTTTCAAAAAATAACATGAAGAATGAGGACAAAGAATCGTGCAATTACATGTCTTTTATTAGTATGTAAGAATACATCAACAACGTTTAGAAATAATCTTGTAAAAATAAGGAATATTTGAGCCATATGACAAGGTAACAGAGTGCATCACAGTCCATGAAGAGAGTTGCCAAGGGCCACCATAGCCCCATTGGAGACATATGACAAGGTAACACAGTGCATCACAGTCCATGAAGAGAGTTGCCAAGGGCCACCATAGCCCCATTGGAGACATATGACAAGGTAAAAGAGTGCATCACAGTCCATGAAGAGAGTTACCAAGGGCCAGCATAGCCCCATTGGAGACATATGACAAGGTAACAGAGTGCATCACAGTCCATGAAGAGAGTTGCCAAGGGCCACCATAGCCCCATTGGAGACATATGACAAGGTAACACAGTGCATCACAGTCCATGAAGAGAGTTGCCAAGGGCCACCATAGCCCCATTGGAGACATATGACAAGGTAAAAGAGTGCATCACAGTCCATGAAGAGAGTTACCAAGGGCCAGCATAGCCCCATTGGAGACATATGACAAGGTAACAGAGTGCATCACAGTCCATGAAGAGAGTTGACAAGGGCCACCATAGCCCCATTGGAGACATATGACAAGGTAACACAGTGCATCACAGTCCATGAAGAGAGTTGCCAAGGGCCACCATAGCCCCATTGGAGACATATGACAAGGTAAAAGAGTGCATCACAGTCCATGAAGAGAGTTACCAAGGGCCAGCATAGCCCCATTGGAGACATATGACAAGGTAACAGAGTGCATCACAGTCCATGAAGAGAGTTGACAAGGGCCACCATAGCCCCATTGGAGACATATGACAAGGTAACACAGTGCATCACAGTCCATGAAGAGAGTTGCCAAGGGCCACCATAGCCCCATAGGAGACATATGACAAGGTAAAAGAGTGCATCACAGTCCATAAAGAGAGTTACCAAGGGCCAGCATAGCCCCATTGGAGACATATGACAAGGTAACAGAGTGCATCACAGTCCATGAAGAGAGTTGACAAGGGCCACCATAGCCCCATTGGAGACATATGACAAGGTAACACAGTGCATCACAGTCCATGAAGAGAGTTGCCAAGGGCCAGCATAGCCCCATTGGAGACATATGACAAGGTAACAGAGTGCATCACAGTCCATGAAGAGAGTTACCAAGGGCCAGCATAGCCCCATTGGAGACATATGACAAGGTAACAGAGTGCATCACAGTCCATGAAGAGAGTTACCAAGGGCCAGCATAGCCCCATTGGAGACATATGACAAGGTAACAGAGTGCATCACAGTCCATGAAGAGAGTTGCCAAGGGCCACCATAGCCCCATTGGAGACATATGACAAGGTAAAAGAGTGCAACAGGCACAACAATAAACTTTGAAAAAGGCCAAATGGCAACAATAAAAAAAACATCAACATGTGGACGGAGGATTCTTATCTGCCACCTTGGAGCATCTCCAGATCCTCCACTTACTGGTCATCCTCTTCATCGTCCTGTGCATGTCCAGCTCCAGATTCAGGCCTTGAACTTAATCGCATGATTTCACGCAGAGTCAAGTCCTGAACCCGGAGCTGGGCCTGCATGGTGTCGTTCATCCCTCTCAGGACAGCTGCGTTCCTCAACACGGCCTGCTCTACTCTTGCTATACCTTCTAGCATGAGCCATGCTTAGTCACAGCCTAAAATAAAGAATAAATTAAATATTAAGGATAATTACACAACAGACGAAAAAATAAGCAAAGATACATTGTCATCATAAAGACAAATCATTCTTTACATCAATTAGTTTAAATTGATTCTTTACACATGAAATATGTTATTCAGACAGACCGAAATCATTAAAGGGACAGTTTACTCAAACATGTTGTCCCCTTTAATTGGTTTTCGATGATCCACTTATACAGCTTGAGTGTATCAAATCTTGTTAAAGGATTTACATTGTACTTACATTAGCTATTTTAATTATACTGTGGTAGGCACACCTATCCTTAAACATTTTGGCATTGAGGACAAGCTGTGTAAACATAGCAACCTGAAGAAATTACATTCCCACTGGGTTAGACAAGAGATAATGTATAAACATTTGTACATAAATTGTTGGATCCAAGTAGTGGTGATTGGTATATGTAGTGATATCAAATTAAAGGGACACTGAACCTAAATATTTAATTGACTGATTCAGATAGAGCATGACATTACAAATATTTAAAAATTACACATATTCTTTAAATGTTAGAATTCTATAGCTAGATTTTGAATGCAAGAATGTCGGTTTTTAGGGCAGGCCATATTTGTTTATCAACTTTGTTTGTCCCTGCTGGTTGATGGATACATTCATCCAACAATAAAGAAATGATGTCCACAATTATTTTCTATTTAAAATTAATTATAGGCATTTCTTTGTTTCAATAAAGATAGCAAGAGAATGAAGAATAATTCATAAGAGTAGTAAATTAAAAATTTGATTAACATTGCATGCTCTATTTGAATCACAATAGAAAATATTTACCTTCAGTGTACCTTTAAGTATCTTATAATGTTGATTTTGAATGATACTTACAGCTGTGCCTGGGAAGGACAATCCGACACCCAGGACAATGAAGGTTGAGACAGGGGGGAGGGATGGGATTGGGTTGGGGAGGGATGGGATTGGCTTGGGGAGGGATGGGATTGGCTTGGGGAGGGATGAGCTGCTGCTCCGGGGTAGGCCGTACAGCTGGGGAATGGGGAGTTGGGGTCTGGGCAGCTGTACGGGCCATAATACGGGGAGAGCGGCGAAGGGGGTTGTAGGGGCGTTTTTGGGAGGGGCAGGAAATGATAAATGGGAAGGGCCGGCAGGGGTCTGGGCATGGGCAGGAGTCTGGGCATGGGCAGTGGTCTGGGCAGGGGTCTGGGCCTGGGCAGTGGTCTGGGCATGGGCAGGGGTCTGGGCCTGGGCAGTGGTCTGGGCATGGGCAGGGGTCTGGGCATGGGCAGGGGTCTGTGACTGGTCAGGGGACTGGGCAGGGGCGGAAACCAGATGACCAGAAGTGGCGGATCCATCTGAAAATTTAAAAAATATATATTAACATCTCATACATCATGAAATCAAATCAACGCATTTCAAATTGATTATGTTTTCAATATACTTCGAAGTGTGTTTGAATTTGTAAACAATTATGAAATGAGGATATGGTATGCATATAGGCACTCAGATGAATATCAATTACTGTCTGTACAATTATAACATTATTATTGTGTTTTGGCCTGGAATATGCATGTGACATAATGATGGCATGAATTATACATTTTTTAAAAAAATAATATTTTCATGCTGCCTGATATAGAAAGGGGGCAGTAGTGTATTTGAACAGACAAATAATATTCCTTTTTAAAGTGCAAAAGCTGTAGACTTTGAATGTCTTTAATGAAATGATTTCAAATAAAGCAACATGTTGGAAACATGATAGATATATTTCACATACCATTAGACTCCAAGGCAGCCTCTTCCTCCTCCGTCACATATGTTAAAGGGACACTGTACCCAAAAATTTTCTTTCGTGATTCAGATTGAGCATGCAATTTTAAGCAACTTTCTAATTTACTCCTATTATCAATTTTCCTTTGTTCTCTTGCTATCATTATTTGAAAAAGAAGGCATCTAAGCTTTTTTTTGGCTTCAGTACTCTGGACAGCAATTTTTTATTGGTGGATGAATTTATCCACCAATCAGCAAGGACAACCCAGGTTGTTCACCAAAAATGGGCCGGCATCTAAACTTACATTGTTGCATTTCAAATAAAGATACCAAGAGAATGAAGAAAATTTGATAATAGGAGTAAATTAGAAAGTTGCTTAAAATTTCATGCTCAATCTGAATCACAAAAGAAATTTTTTGGTTACAGTGTCCCTTTAAATCAATCTCTGTAAAACATAACATGTTGTGTACACGTTAAGAACAGATATTATAACATATGTTACTGTTGTTCAAAGACACACATCAATGTTGCATTAAAGATATACACACCCAAAGTTATGATTTACATAATTTTGATGGAGCATACAAATTACATTAGATTTGTTATTCTCAATGATTCATATTTTCGATGTATTGTTTGTATTAATTTAAAAATCATAAAAGCATAGTACATAGAACATTTAAGATTTCTCATGTGTGTATCACTTGATGACTGTTGTCAAAAATGAACATGGAAACAAACATATGCTATACATCTTCTGAATAACAAATGTGTAGACTAATAAAGTTTTAATTATTAATCTTTCAATATTAAAAGAAAATTAATATATAATCAGAAGAGAAAATTATATGTTTGTTTCAAATGTTATGCTTCATCAGAATCATGCTCATAATATTGATTACCAATACACCTTCAATGACATATAAATGAGTCAATGGACTTACCAGGAGACCGCAAAGGCGGCTCTGTGTCACTGCTGGATTCCTGTGGGCTCCCCACACCAACTCTCTCTATGAATGATATAGATATATATTAGTAAACACATTTGGGATATCACTAAATCACATCTGTATCGAATTTTAAGATTAATCAACTTGAAAATGTGAAGAATAGAGCAGTCATTAAACCAAAAAATGCTTGATTGAATCAAGGGGATTCTGTTAAAAATGATGTATTGAACATATGTTTAATTTCAGACTATATTAGACATCAAACTCATCTCATACGATGCTATTGCATATCTAAATATACCCATTGATCAATGTTCTTAAAAAAATACACACAAACCACATTTTGAAGAACAGCTGTTGACAAATCTAAACAAACACATGTGGCACATCGAGCCATTTGTGCAATGTACAGTAATCTTGTTTAGGACACAACACATATTTATCACAATACAAAACCAAATTGATTAGTACAAATATGTAATCATGGTGCTGTTAGAGTATGCTGATATCTATAAAGTAACTCCAACAGTGAATATGTGAATTATATATCAATATTGTTTAATCCAAAGAATGTAAAGATGAATGAATCTATTGTTTATTAAAGGGACACTGACATGATTTATTTAAATCATTGATTTCTCTGTTCAAACTGTTCAAAATGATTTAACATTGACTCCTATTATAATTTGAATGTTGCTACATTTTAATCTTAAAGGCAGATAAGCAATATTGTATTCAATAAATATTGTTTGTTGAAGGTATCCACCAATCATCAATAAAAACCCAGGTTGGTCAACCAAAATTGAGATGCAGATAAACGTACATTCTTGATTTTAAAATACATTTAGCAATAGAATATTTCACATATGATGATAGTATTATATTTAAATGTTTATTAATATTGCATACTCTATCTGAATGACAACATTAATAATTGTAGCTCAGTATCCCTTTAATATAAAATTATATTGATTTGACAATGTTGGTGTTAATGAATTCTCTACTCCATATGTTGATGTAATGAATGGGATTGAGCATGCAATTCAAATCTAATATGTTATTTAAGGATATCCGAAGAATTATTTAATTTTAATCTATTAAAGGGACATTACATATAAATATTGAACAATGTGGATTTAGTATGTAATGTTCTGTCCATGTTTCTAAGACAAATGTCAATTAAAATGAGACATACCATACTGTGACAAGCCCTGCCTTAAGGATCCAGCAGCAACATCCATATCTGTAATATATTAAATGAGGATTGCATATCATTAATACAAATCATGCCATGTTTAAAATCTTTACATTATTAGCAAATCAATTTAAAACTATTAATCCTTTGGTAGACCCATGAGTTAATTGTTTCCTCAATTCAATTCATGATAAATATATCCTGTACTCTTATTTTCAATCAGTTGTGTTGTTTACTGTAGCTTTAATTATTTTTTGGTGTTTTTTCATTCTCATCAATTGATGGGCATATGTTATAATTTATTTGGATTCTTCTTTTTTTATTATGTATAATATTGAAAATAAGAATACTGTATTCTTCACATATATAATAATTCACATTTCATTTTGACCAACATTTATAAAGCAATGCCACTTACAGCAAAGCCATGTTAATGTGTATGCGCAATTCCATTTTCGCGATCATTGCGCAATGATTCAAAGCGGAATTACGCATCCGTCATTTGACCAACATGTATACAGCAAAGCCATGTTAACGTGTATGCGCAATTCCATTTTCGCGATCATTGCGCAATGATTCAAAGCGGAATTATGCATCCGTCATTTGACCAACATGTATAAAGCAATGCCACTTACAGCAAAGCCATGTTAACGTGTATGCGCAATTCCATTTTCGCGATCATTGCGCAATGATTCAAAGCGGAATTACGCATCCGTCATTTGACCAACATGTATAAAGCAATGCCACTTACAGCAAAGCCATGTTAACGTGTATGCGCAATTCCATTTTCGCGATCATTGCGCAATGATTCAAAGCGGAATTACGCATCCGTCATTTGACCAACATGTATAAAGCAATGCCACTTACAGCAAAGCCATGTTAACGTGTATGCGCAATTCCATTTTCGCGATCATTGCGCAATGATTCAAAGCGGAATTACGCATCCGTCATTTGACCAACATGTATAAAGCAATGCCACTTACAGCAAAGCCATGTTAACGTGTATGCGCAATTCCATTTTCGCGATCATTGCGCAATGATTCAAAGCGGAATTACGCATCCGTCATTTGACCAACATGTATAAAGCAATGCCACTTACAGCAAAGCCATGTTAACGTGTATGCGCAATTCCATTTTCGCGATCATTGCGCAATGATTCAAAGCGGAATTACGCATCCGTCATTTGACCAACATGTATAAAGCAATGCCACTTACAGCAAAGCCATGTTAACGTGTATGCGCAATTCCATTTTCGCGATCATTGCGCAATGATTCAAAGCGGAATTACGCATCCGTCATTTGACCAACATGTATAAAGCAATGCCACTTACAGCAAAGCCATGTTAACGTGTATGCGCAATTCCATTTTCGCGATCATTGCGCAATGATTCAAAGCAGAATTACGCATCCGTCATTTGACCAACATGTATAAAGCAATGCCACTTACAGCAAAGCCATGTTAACGTGTATGCGAAATTCCATTTTCGCTCTGTGACGCATATTCTGTAGAGCGCAAGACACATCATTCCTATTTCATGTGTCACTAATCTAAAATCTGATATCTAAACATCATATGTAGTGTATGTTGTGAGATCTGTATAGGTTTAGTATCTGACTATATACACCTTTTTTGATAAAAAAAAAAAATATTAAGATATTTTATGAAGTTGGATAATTACCTGGTTCAGATTCTCCATCTCCTCCCAGGCCACCGGACGGAGAAGCAGCTGCCCTGGCCCCCGCGCCAGGACTTTCAGATCCCGCAGCTGGGAGGGAAGAAGAGGAGGCCGAGGATGGCGAGGATCTGAATCTTTTGGGGACCCGGAGATTGAGGAGCTCGCATAAAGTCACCTCATAAGGGAGTAGGTACAGTTTCCGCGGGGCCTCTCTTTTGCCACCTCTTTTACGGGCTTGTACCCAGTCCCTTATGAGGTTGACTTTTTTTGTTAACCGCAACCTCATATCTCCGAATCTCCTCATGATCTGATCCTGGGTCCTCTGGACGTCACACACCAATCTAACCGCATTGGTGATAGACTCCCAGAGGGCCTTCTTAACAGGCACATCTGTCAACCTCCTCTTGTTCCCAAACAGCTGGGGATAAAAGTCCTTGACGGCGTGGACCAGTGCAGCACTCTCCTCCTTGGTGAACCTGGGAGCTGACATGCCTGCTGGGTTGTCTAAGAAATCCCGGTATATTATGATATATACTGCCTGCAGGCATTAGAGAACTGACAAAGATGGCAACGTGTAATGGACTTTTATATGGTGAAGTAAACATGAGATGCACCATGGGACAAGTTATCTGTACATCTGATTGGATAAAAGTTTGAAATATTGTTAGAATGTCTGTGAGACCATCCTGACTCAAGTTTCTGTTTCTTTAATACAAATACACATTTAATATTGTATGTCTTTATTGTTCATAAAATCCATTTATTGACTTATTGTGAAGTATTGATATTGCTCTATTAAATGTATTTCATAATGCACATTGATTGTGTGCTATTGCGTGACATTAGACTCTAATGTTTAAAGATGCTAATCTGGTGTTTCAAGATGCGTTTCCCACGCAATATTTCTGAATGTTCAAATTCAGGTTATAAGGTCAGTAACTTGGATAATCTGTTTATAAATGTTAAACTACAGGTTTGTTTGTTATTAGTAAATAAACCTCGAGCTTGTATTTGTCTGAAGTGCTCATATATGTTATTGTGCAATGGCGTCTTTATTTTTAAATAGACATTACAAACAAACAATTGTATCAAATGATCTGTAGAGATAGAAGATTTTTTAGACTTTAAAATGTAAATCAATTTATCTTAGTATTTAGATATCCTCAACAGAAGAAATTTAAATGCACATGGTTGAGACAATCACATAAGGCATCTCTGTGCATCCACCAATCTTCATCTACTGAGCCTATCTCGATATGCTTTTCAAGCAAAGTATGTCAAGATAGGAAGAGAAGTAAATACACTATTTAAATCTCTTAAAGGGACACTGTCCAAACAAATTTAGCGTTGGTGATTCAGATTGAGCATGAAATGTTAATCAACGTTATAATTTAATCCGATTCTCAAATGTTAACAATTATCTTGTTATCTTTCTTTGCAAATCAATAATGATATTTGAGATTACGGACAATTGTTTCAAAAAACCTGGGTTGTCCTTGATGATTGTTGGATAAATTAATCCACCACAAAAAAACAAGTTCAGTCCAGAGTACTGAAGCAAATAAATTATCTATTTAATGCATTATTTTTAAAGTAATGATAGCAACATCACAATGAGCATTCATAATATGAGACAATTTTTAAAGTTGCTTAAAATAGAATACTCATTCAGAATGTATAAATCATTAATTTTTTAACTGTCTCCCTTTAAGTATATTTTTAGTTCATGTCCCTTTAAATAAATATTTCACAATAATGCTTGAAATATCAGAAACCTAGGCACCTTCCTTTTGATAAATTAGTATAACATATGAGTAAATAAAATTTAGATTAACTTCTGGATTGTTTTACACACTGACTGAAATATATATTGTAAAGGAGGTATTTCGGAGTCTTCAGCTTAGAGGGACATTAAGCTATATGTTATGTATGCATTTTGGATAAGATTATAATATTTGAACAACTTAATATGTTTTGGTATTCAATCATTAGATTGTAATTATATATATTTTTGGATTAAATACATATCTACATAGGCTATTTTGATGCTGATTGTTGGTTGCACATAGATACCTTATGTAATTGACTAAGATATGTGCATTGATGTTTTTTTTTTCAAAGTATATTTAAAGACTGAATGTAATTCTATAGTACTTTCTAAATATGTTTAAATTATTTTATGAATTTTTTAAAAATCAATACACAATATACTTTGTGAATGTCCCTTTAAGGACAAAAACATTTGTAATGTTGATTTAACATTGTCAAAATAAACTAAAGGGGAATGAAAATTATATATAGATATGTGATGTCTAACCCAAGAGGTAAGATTTTAAAAACTACATAATATTATTAACTATAGTTAAATGACTCCACTAGAAAATCCAATCGATTAACCTGCCATTCAATAACTAGCTTGTGAAAAATACCAAGTTAAATGACCTACCATTTATAAATGTAAAAATTAAAATAATTTAGCAAATAATGTTTTGAGATACCTAAGGAAGATACAAGATCTTATAAAATTAATTTTACATTCAACAACACTGTCACTTTAAAGTAATTGAACCACTTCCCCTTCTTAAAAGTGAAAACAAATAATTTTTGAGAAATTGACTACATATCCGAAATTATTTTAACATCTAAGAATTTCAAAAGAAAAGCATCAATGGATCTCACTCCCCAATGAATGTTAAAAAAGATAGTTTAATGTAATATTCTCGGAATCAGTGAATTTTCAACAATTAATGCATTATTTGATCTTATGCATGTGCTTGTCAAATAGACAACTACCAGTCATGGGAGTCAAATTGTTTTTTATTGACAGATTATATGGATATTTATTATAATCTGTTCCAAAGAGTGTATTTAATACTAAAATGTTTATTATTACCATTTTAAAATTTAATAGTTTCTGAACCAAAAAGAAAAAAATATTCCTGGAAGTCATCAGATGCCAATCTGAAATTATTTTTTTTTTTTTTAACAAAGTTAATATACACGTAGTCAAAGATTCATAAAATACATTTACAATCATCTTGTGTCTATGCTCTAACTTTGTTCAACATTTTTTAAAGATATTTATTAATTAAATTAAAAAAATTAAAAAAACAACAACATTATATTGTGTAATAAAATAAAAAATAAAAAATCTGATTTTCTAATTATACATAATAATGTATATCACATTTCAATAATATATATGTTGAACATAAATGTCATATTTCATGTCCATTCAAATACCTCTATATCAACTAGACTGAAATCCCATCTAAAAATTAGAAATTCATCTAAGTGTCTGATTGTGATCCCTAAATATCTAATTAAGAACTAAATATGACTAATGTATGTAAGCTACTAATATTCAACATTCTTCCTGTGATTCTTAACTAGCATGCATTGGTACACCAACCTGGATAATGCATGGTCTTTGAAAGTCAATTCAGGGGTAAACAGTTGATCTTCAATAGGTGTCTTATTCATCATTTCAAAAATAGAGGACTGTGAAATACCATCTAAAAATTTGAAAATCATCTAAGTGTCTCCAATAGGATGCCTCAACAGCCTTATTCTATCAAATAGTTGGCACTTACCATGTGAACATGTCTTTGTATGGTTTTCAAGGTCAGCAGATTTGAAAGATAATGCCAGACATGATCCCATTGGTATACTTCAATTTCAATCTTGGCTTTTTCCACTGTCAGTCTGGGCAATCTTCACTGTCAGGCTTCTAATTCTTCCCTTTCAGTCTTTAGATTAAGTCAGCTCCCTAATGGCATAAAAAGTTTATTCAAAATTACTACAAGTGTGTGAATCATTTCTGTAGCCCTCTCCCACCCCCATTTCATAAGAAATTTCTGTCACTAGCTTACTGTGTAGCATCTTGTGTTATGTTCTATCAAGTGTGAAGATGAGTCATATTGAGCAGAACAAACCTCTAATGTGTGACATTGAACCATAGTCATGCTAGAGGATCCCTTTCTGAGTATTTACATTTTAAGTAATGTGTAAACTAAATACTAGTTTATAAAATTTATGCCATATGATGTATTTGTGTACAATTCATGCCAGCAACAGTCCAGACATTTATACTTACCAGCTGATGTCCTCTTTAAAAACCAGGTGGCAAAGACTCGCTACAGGACCCAATGGCCAGAGCATCACCTATATTAATAAATGAAACACATTTTTAGCATTTGATGAACAATCCTAACATGTTTGCACAATTCTCTACTTGTCATTTCCCTAGAGTTCACATCTATTGATAATACTCCAGTCTAACTTCTATTCTTTACCGTCTAAAGTTGCGGTTGATGATGTCTGCTCTGACATTGAGCCCCTCGTCCCGGAATGGCCCCTCTAGAACAGGATCATCCTCCTGTTCTAGAGGGGCCTGCAGCATCCCAGCCCGCTGTGCAATATTATGCAGGACGCTACAGGCTACAACGATCTTAGCCACCTTCTTTGGGTTGTACTGGAGGGCTCCTCCCGACCTGTCCAGGCACCTGAACCTCATCTTCAGGAGCCCGAACATCCGTTCAACCACCGCCCTGGTTCTCTTATGAGCCCTATTGTAGCGCTCCTCAGACACATCAGTCGGGCTACGCAAGGGGGTAATGAGCCAAGGCCGGCTCATGTACCCAGAATCACCTATAAATTATAAACAGAACATAATTCTAACAGAATCCTCAAAATAGTATTTGTAGTACAATAAAAAGTTTTGTACACGATAATCCATTAACAAATGTTTATTTTAAATTTAAAATATCTATTTCAATATTATTCTCTATCTTCCCATTTCAGCTAAGACATGCTACATATGCGTATTTCTCCTAAATCAAGCCTTGTGTAAAATGCTAACTACATGGTTACATTACATTCTCTATCTGAGCATTTAAGGTAAGACATGCTACATATCTGCATTGAACTAAAAGACATTTGCGGAAAGAGACAATGACATGGTTAAATTGCATTAGCTAATATCTTCCCATTTCAGCTAAGACATGCTACATATGCGTATTTCTCCTAAATCAAGCCTTGTGTAAAATGCTAACTACATGGTTACATTACATTCTCTATCTGAGCATTTAAGGTAAGACATGCTACATATCTGCATTGAACTAAAAGACATTTGCGGAAAGAGACAATGACATGGTTAAATTGCATTAGCTAATATCTTCCCATTTCAGCTAAGACATGCTACATATGCGTATTTCTCCTAAATCAAGCCTTGTGTAAAATGCTAACTACATGGTTACATTACATTCTCTATCTGAGCATTTAAGGTAAGACATGCTACATATCTGCATTGAACTAAAAGACATTTGCGGAAAGAGACAATGACATGGTTAAATTGCATTAGCTAATATCTTCCCATTTCAGCTAAGACATGCTACATATGCGTATTTCTCCTAAATCAAGCCTTGTGTAAAATGCTAACTACATGGTTACATTACATTCTCTATCTGAGCATTTAAGGTAAGACATGCTACATATCTGCATTGAACTAAAAGACATTTGCGGAAAGAGACAATGACATGGTTAAATTGCATTAGCTAATATCTTCCCATTTCAGCTAAGACATGCTACATATGCGTATTTCACCTAAATCAAGCCTTGTGTAAAATGCTAACTACATGGTTACATTACATTCTCTATCTGAGCATTTAAGGTAAGACATGCTACATATCTGCATTGAACTAAAAGTAGACATTAGCGGGGGGAAAATATATGGTTAAATTGCATCCTATAGCTGAACATTACGCTAAAATTTTAAAACTACAGTGGCAATTGTCAAACTAATTAACCATGTTGTGCACAAATACTCACCAACGAGATAACCAGGGGGCATTTGTCTTTCCTCAAACTGTCTCCACAGGGACGACAGAGAGAGGATGCGGGCATCATGACAAGCCCCTCCAAAATTCGCACACACATACATAATCCTCATCTGTGCGTCACAAACATACTGCACGTTGAGGCTATGAAAATGTTTGCGATTTCTGAAGGGCGAGTCATCAATTGGAGCACGCAGCGCAATGTGGGTACAATCTATGGCTCCCAAGACATTGGGCAATTGAGCAATATCAAAGAATTCCCGCTTCAGGCGCCTCCAATCACCATCATTCTGTGGGAATCCTATGTATTGCTTACTGATACGTACCATGGCGTCCAGAAAGTTATCAAACACCCCAGAGAATGTACCTTGAGCCAGGCCATGCATGTACAGTTCTCCGAATTGAAAACTCCCGGAGGCCAGGACGTATAGACAGCTTAGCATCTTACTCATGGCGGGAACAGCAGTCCTTATTCTTATACGTGGCTCCAAATGAGGTTTAAGAAGATCGTAAAGGCCAATGAGCTGTTCGCTATCGAGACGATACTTATCATAAACCTCAAAGTCGCTCATGTTTTCCAAGGTGGGTCTCACCCTGTAGACACGAGGACCGCGAACCAGATGACCCCTTCGTCTCAGTCTGATCCGCCGAGGCTGCCTGATTCGACCAACAGCTAGTTCGCCAATAGCAGCACCAGCAGCGTCTACCATGTCATCGTCATCCATCTTTCAAAACAGCGTAACAAGGTAAGCACTTGATCTGATGTGGATCACAAGTGATGCATTGGCCATGTTGTTTGGGGGATTTATAGTACAATTAGTCCAATGGTAGTGAGTTTGTAATGATTGCTGATTGTATTCACCTGTTTGTATGTGAGCGGCGCGAATGCTTTCACAGTGGGCGTTTATTTGCTGTTTGCTGAAATGTTATTTTCAAACAATGAATCTCAATGTGAAAGTGTCAAATATCACACATACAGTGCATGTTTGTAATGTTTGATCATATGCGTAATCAATATTTCTTAAACGCGATCTTATAGTAACAAGCACACGTCCAGGCTAACATGAATGAAAGTGCATAGTTGTGTGTAATGTGCATCGAATGTGATCGATCAATGTTGCTGCAATATTGTTTGTAAACGATAAAGTAACAGCTGCCATCTGTAGTATTGTATATATAAGTGATTGCCGAGCTGTCAATATTGTATGCGTCCCTTTAAAATCGCAATAATAATTCCGAACTTCCCGTCTGCCATCTGTAGTATTGTATATATAAGTGATTGCCGAGCTGTCAATATTGTATGCGTCCCTTTCAAATCGCAATAATAATTCCGAACTTCCCGTCTGCCATCTGTAGTATTGTATATATAAGTGATTGCCGAGCAGTCAATATTGTATGCGTCCCTTTAAAATCGCAATAATAATTCCGAACTTCCCGTCTGCCATCTGTAGTATTGTATATATAAGTGATTGCCGAGCTGTCAATATTGTATGCGTCCCTTTCAAATCGCAATAATAATTCCGAACTTCCCGTCTGCCATCTGTAGTATTGTATATATAAGTGATTGCCGAGCAGTCAATATTGTATGCGTCCCTTTCAAATCGCACTAATACTGAATAACTTCCGGCTGTCATCTGTAGTATTGTATATATAAGTGATTGCCGAGCTGTCAATATTGTATGCGTCCCTTTCAAATCGCACTAATACTGAATAACTTCCGGCTGTCATCTGTAGTATTGTATATATAAGTGATTGCCGAGATGTCAATATTGTATGCGTCCCATTCAAATGGCACTAATACTGAAGAACTTCCGGCTGTCATCTGTAGTATTATATATATAAGTGATTTGCGATCTGACAATATTTATTAATTGTCCCATTGAAATCGCCTTAATAATGCATCCTAGGCTATAGTCATTAAGTTGGGGACTGTGAGTGTTTGTTGCTGATAAAATATCGACACTGAGGCCTACTAACCAGCTAAGACCACTGCAAAGCTTCCTCCATTATACTTGAAGCCACCCACGCATCGCCTTGGTTGATGAAGATATACCTCCTGCACTTGCTTCTACAGCCTTAGAATGGAACAGCAAATTATTTTCGCACTGCACGGTCTAATGAGATCCCTAGACTCTCACCGGCTAACGCTGGTTACTGAATTGAGGGCTGCGGTAGCCCCGTCGCAGAATATCACACTGGCCAGAGAAGTACCGGAGGAGACAGACTGGTTGGTACCGGGCCTACCACGACTTATCACAGCCTTACCCCAAGATTCCGCAGAGGAGAGTGCAGCGAACTTAGAAGATCTCTACCCAAGCGGACAGAAACAACAGGAAATTCCCCTAAAGAATAGTATCCTGCAGCCCTCCTCGGTCCCCACAGTACCGGAGCTATCGCAGACACAACGACTAGGAGGAGCCGGAGCACACAGTCTCCAACAGACAGAATATGTCTCTGGACCGGAGGCGGCTGCGCAACCTAACCCCTGCATCAAGCGTCCAAATCTATCCTCACAGAGATCTGGCTCTAGCTCAATCATAGCCAACATCACCGCGGGCGCCTATATGCTCAGCCGCAATAAGGTTGGTGTCGGGGGAAACTTTCGGGGATACTCAGAGAAGGTGAGGTTTATGCCTCATTGGTGCACCGCCATCTTAGAGCCGCATGGCCCTTTTGACCCGGGAGGCCGTTCTTCTTGCCTGACAGACTGAGTTACGCTATTGAAGACATAGACTTTTGTTCTCATATAAGGCTTCCCTGTATCTGTGTCTTCTAGACATTTCTATGACAATCTTACAGTTAGCTGCACCAAGTTGCTAAGCCGGATACGCCACGGACTGAGTGCACATTACCGAGAAAAAGTTTTGTGAGACATGGTTCTTAATTGTTTTCTTATGCATTTAAATGTTCCTTTGCGTTTCCACACTAAATGTTTTTTTCTTATGAATGTGTTTAGAGGGCTGGTTGAGTAAACCTATTGACTTATAGTTATATGTCACTAGTGCTCTTTCCCCATATATCTGAGCTAGCATTAGGGTAACCTGTAGGTATTACTTGAGTTAAATTGCATATAACATTATTTAACAGACATCAGCGAAAACTTGTGCCACAATGGATTGAACTACTACTTCTAGTACATATTATAGTTAGAGGGACTTTACCTACCATAAACACTAATTAACACAGGGTGTTAGCGAATCAGATAGACATTACTATACCACTAGGAATAAGTATAGTTTTGATATCTCCTAGAGTTATATATAAGACTTTGAAATATAGTCATACAGATATGGATAACTGAGAAAAGATGGCCCACATTTTGAATTTTATCTCTGGTGGCACCCCATATCTTAAGTATAATGGAAGTACACTCTGTTACTATTGCATTACTGTGTCTTGATGTATTTTTCTCTCTTACCATCTGGCTGCAGCATCTATGGCAAGTGCTCTTTTTTTGTAACTCTGTGGGAAGCGATCGGTTAAAAGCTGCTATACAGATTTATGAGCCAACAAAATTATGTATATGTTTAAACTGGTCTCTAGCTTGTGCTACTTTACCTTCGTTATGATATATTGTGGGGGGTCCTCTTTAGACGTAATAATCACTATTTCCTATTCATGTTGCCTGACAGGTGAAGTCACCCTAGATACTCCTAGATCAATGAAACAGCTAATAGCTCTCCTTATATGTGAACTCATCCTATTCAATCTATGACTGAGATTTATAATTGTTCTGATACCACTCAAAATTAACAGCACGCATGTGTTTCTTATAAATGATATTATTGTCCTGTACCCACTTATCATTATATGCTAATCCACAGATTGGCCACATCTGGCATACTGTTTAGAGGTACAGAATAGTATTGTATGTTAATATTTTCAAAGCCTATAGATGCTATTTTTCTAGAATATTGCTCCCAGAGACCCCAGTATCTCTCGGCATCCTCCCGCATTGCCAGCGGCCGAGGCAGTGTGGCATGCTGAGAACTTTACTTATATTACCTGGAGTGATCTAATTCAAGTGGTATGTTAGTACTGACTTTCCATGGCCTTCAGTTAGGCTCCCTAAGTATATAACTTAGTACTGTTATCATGGACATATTATGGTGCGACTTGCCTGTTATCCAATTATATAGGGTATCGCCAACACCTCACCTTTTATGTTTATAGATTTACTCCCAAAGCTTCCCTATCTAGTCTATTAGGGCCTTCCATTTATCCCCTAAACTACGCATATAATTTGCTATATCCTGAGCAACTTTTGTTCCCCCCATATTAACCACTTAAACAATAGATTGTCCCTCGTAGTCCATTCCTTTAGCTCTATCATATAATCTTTATCCACCCTTCGCACTTTATTATTTTGATAAATCCAAAGGCTCCGCCCCCTCCATTCCCCTTCCCCACTCCACTAAGAGCGGCTCTTGCCCGCTGAACTCCTTTTCCCCCTCCTCGCCAGCTTGGTCCAAAAGTGACCAAACAACAGCTAATCTCCACTTGCCCCAATTTTCCTTTCTATTCTATTACATACCCGTACGAGTTGCAATGTGGAGACCAGTTTTATTACTCATATAATATAAAAATGAGGTTTCATTATCGTTGGTGGTTCTACCAGTTATTCATGTCTTATAATACTACTTTTGCTTTTTGACTAGATATCTGTTGCAAACTTCTTTTTTTACTATATGTACAATAAGAATAACAGATATAGTCTCATATTACATAGATACTGGTTAGTTATTATTCTGGAGAAGAATTGAATCTATGCTCAGAACTGTTATATTTTTATTTCTTCACTATCTTTTTGAGTATACTGTATTGGTTTCAATGTTGTACGATGAACGCTCTCTGTAAAATTACTTATAACCTCAATAAAAACATTTAAAAAAAAAAAAAAGTAATGTATGTGCATCCATGACTGATCATGTGTTAAGCCTATGTAGATATGCTGTTGCTGCAAGCATATGAGTTGAATAACTGAAATGCAATAATAAAGGTAAATGAGAATTGTTTCCCATTGTGTAGTGTTTGTGAATCCTGAAAAGTTGACATTATTTTTTTTCCCGGTTAAATGTAATATTTTTAAAACAAAAATGTTGTTACTAGTGATGTTGATTTGTAGTTGATGTAATATAAAAGTCTGAAACAATTTAATGGTGTTGTGAATATTCAAACAGTAAAATCCATAAATCCACCATAGGGAAATAGTCATTTCTTGATCTATTTATCATAGCTGGGTCTAACGCATGAAATCATGTCTTTTCTAGCGCTGGTATTTGGAGTTTTTCTGTCTACGCTATTTGCGTGCGTTAGGGAAATGAGGGTTTCGCGTGCACGAGCACGTCTTCCCAATAGAAGTCAATGGAGGCTCTAAAATTTGGTAATTTTTTTTTTCTAAGACTGGTTTTCCTCGTAAAGTGAATGACGTCATGAGCTTTTGTGAAAAAGTAACTAAATCGTGTTCTTTTTGTGATAAATAAATATTTTTTGTATGTCATGTGGTGTATATTGTTTGTATGCATCGATGAGTGTATGTTTGTGATAATGTTATTAGTTAGATGTAGGTATATGAGGGTCTTTTCCCGTGTGTCAATGTAAGTCAATGGGAAAATGGATTTGTGTTGTTTTTTTTCTAACACCCGAGATCTCGCAACTTTAATCCTTTGTATTTTGATGAAAAATTATTAAATATTAAAAATAAATATAGTGTAGTGTTTGTATGAGTGTAAGTGTACTTTGTGTAATATTTGTTTTGTGATTCGTGGATGTTTTTTTTTGTCGGTATATGTTTACTACTGGGTCTGAGGTGTCGGTAGAAATTTGAGCGTTAGGTGTTTTTTGAGTATCGGTAACTGAACTCTAAATACCGGAGTCCGTAAGAAACCCGCGTTAGGAGCCTCTAAAGCTGGTTTTCACGGCTAACGCCAAACTCCAAATCTAGGCCTTAGTAAGTTTATAAAAAAGAAAATAGAAAAATCATGTATATTGGTTTATTAAATTGTCATTAATAAACTTTGTAGGTAATATATGATCACTGTCATCATCATAAAAGCTAATTTAATAAAATGTTTATTAAATAAACTAAATTATATTCGTATATTTTATGTGTAATTGTAAATTATACTAAGCTTATTATAACATAGATTATCAAATAAACAAATTCATACTTTGACAAACATGAAGTAATATTGATTAAGCACTTTGAAATATTAATAGAGATAAAGAATATGAAGCATTGGATTATTAGTGTAATTTTCTAATAAAGTAATTAAAATAGTGTTAAGAGGTTTTATTCAAATAAGTAGGTATAACAGCGAACTAGTTAGTAGTTTTTTATCTATTTAATTTTATTTCATTAAATAAAAGGATTTAGCGAATGAAATGAAAAGCATACTAACATGAACAATAAAAAACATTTTTTTTAAAAATGATAAACATAAAAAGAAGTAGATTATTATTAACTGTATAACAAAACATAAAATTGGAGATACAAACACTACAGGTGGCTCTCAAGGGATTTATTTGGGGAACTGACACTTTGAAAAGCAAGTTCCTCTCACCGTATACTTTAGAAAGCCTACAAAAAGTGTCCAGAAGTTCAACTAAATCTCTTGGCAAAGGCAAAAAGACAAAGAAGTAAAAAAAGAGCCTTGGACATACTGTGCCCAGCCGAAATGCAGAACATGTACTACATCTCACATAATACTGTTTGTAATACCGAAGCTTCAGCTGGTCTAGAGCAACCAAACAAAAAGGGAAAAAAGAAAGACAAAAAGAAGTAGATGAATTAGTGCTAAGGTTGTGCAGATGCCCTTTCCCAGATCCATGTATGCAACACATAAAGAGAAAAAACACCAAATAACTAATTGTCTGACAAGTGCAATATACCTAGTGACAGCAAACCATCATTATGGATTTCTAGTATTTAGGCTGTAGCAATAAATTGCAGATTGTAGTGCCAGTTATACAGATACATTTTTTAACAAATCTAGATATAAACTTCTCTTTTATTAGTTGTTTATGATGTTTGCATTGACATATATGAGAGTTTAAGTCTTTCCTGCTATGGTTCTGACTATTTTACAATAATCTGAATGATGATGATGATTAGAGATTAATCATCTCTTTGTGGGGGATATTTTTGTGATTCGGTTTTCTGACCATATGGGTAGGCTGACCATATTGCCGCTTTAAAAAGGGACACATATGAAAAATACATATGTCAGGGCTGTTTTCAGGGCTGTTTAAGGAAATGGTTTTGTATAAGAACCCTCACATATGTATTTTTCATATGTGTTCCTTCTTAAAGCAGCAATATGGTCAGCCTACATATGGGTAATAAATGTCATAGCACAAGACAGCGGTTTATCCTCAGCAAACCGAAGAGGAATGTGCCCTTGTGTGGTCGGTAGTTTCTAACCTTTGTGAGTGCAACTAGCAGTGCACAGTAACCTAGCCAAACATTTATAATGATATTCAAAATCCCACCTATGTGTATTCAGCAGCAATACTACCCACTCATGAGAGAAATGTAATGCAAATAATGTTGTAGATGTTCTGCTCTCATGACCTGATTGATTGATTCATTTAACTTTGACTAAAATGGAACAAAATTAAAGATAAAAAGAAAAGTATGGTTCTAGGCTAGTTAGTAATGGTATCTGCTTAGAGTTATTTTTTATGTATATATGTGGTTATATCTTACTAGAATAAAATAGTGATATTTCTAAAAATTAATTTATATATAATTTCCTTTCGCAAAGAAAACTTTTTTTGTTAAAAAAGTCTTTACAAAATTGAAAGCAATACTCCGAATGAAGCGCTACATTGCTAGTGTAATTTTTAAATACAGTAATGTAAACTCATAATGATGTTCTATTAAAAAAAAAGTATATATGGAAGCAAAATAGTTTTTTTTTAATCACATTTAATTTATCAACTATGATTTTAGAATACAATGAAGAACATAGGAGCTTGAACAATATGAAAAGTAAATTAAAATATAATGAAAAGATAAATAAGTAGATACTGACTTGCAGGATAACATAGCATATCATTAACTAATGTACTTCTATCAGGGTATTAAATATTATTAATTTTAATATGACTTAAGTGGAAGATAATTATTGATATAGTGTAGTTATAGGCTAATTATTAATAGTATCAGTTGAAACTGAGAGTTATTTATTTGTATATTTATGTGGTTATCACTTAATAAAATAAATTAGTTATAATTATCAATCGTGAAGTGAAGCAATCAATTAAAAAAAATATATATATTCTTAATTCAGCAAAAAAATGTTTTATAATCTATGGCTCATATATGATCTAATGTTCATCAAAAAAACATGAATTATGAATTATAGTCTCAGCAAAGATAAAAAAATATATTTAAAATTGACATCATATTTAAAATAAAAAAGATTGAATTATTGTGTTAACTATATGTGAGAAAAAGAGCACTGAGTCATAACACAATAATATATATATATATATATATATATATATATATATATATATAGTATATATATATATGTATGTATATATATATAAATATATATATATATATAAATATATATATATGTATATATATATATATATATATATATATTTATATAAAGTTAGGATTTGCATGATAGGTACATAACAGTGTGTATGTAGGTAATTGACATCTTAATAAAAATATTATAAATGTGCTTATGATTTAGCATTTTGAAGAGTATTGATAAATCTAACTACTGCTGAACACCTCAAGATATAGATACATACTGTAGTTATAAAAGTGACCTTTATTTCATTGTTTGCAAAATCAAAAGTATTCATTCCCCATTCAGGGGTCATGTAAATTGTCATTATCGAAAGAGAAAGAAAGCTGGTGGATGAAATATAATGAAATAGGAATAATACTAAGATTTTATTTGCAATCTCAAAAAACTGATAGTTGTCACAGTAATTCTTACGTACAGATAAAAATATAGCTTTGATCAACAACCTGTCCTGAAATCAAAAGCTAAGGAAGTTTAAGAAATGTTAGGTAGAGTAACCCTTCTACGATTTTTGCTTCTGTATATCTACTATATTACAGGAAGATGCAATTAACCCCACAGATTCCAAAATAAATTACAAATATTAAACATAACTAAATTTCAGTATTATGATAGCCAGCAAGGGTTTACTGAAAGCAAATTTGTAAAGAAAGTATGCACCTAACAAAGAGTAGTGGTGCAGTGGTAAGCCCAGCAATTTTAGTCTTCAAAAGTAATAAAAAGGCAAAATTTAATTAAATAAAATAGTCATGGACTAGTATGCCAATGATAATCCATTGTGTGCTGTGCCCAGGAATTTGAAATTTTGAAGAATATATAAACACAAACATATATATATATATATGTTATTATTTTAATAATAAAAATATGCTGTGCGATTGTAAAGGATAATTAATCTTTGTAATTTAGCAAAGTCAATTTAAAAATACACAGACAAAAAAGTCTTGAATGCTATTACGTAGTGCATTTTTGAAGATCGTCACTAAATTATTGTGTGCGCATATTTATTTATTTATTTTTTGAATCCCATTCAAAATTACGGGTTATCTCTAAACCATGAAAGAAAGAAAAAATGGGTTTCACATCCGTTTAAAGTTTAACTTTGACTTTTAAGTCCCTTTAAATGAGCAGTAAATCTAAAAAAAAAATAAAAAAAAAATATATATATATATATTATTTTGCATTAGAAATAGTAATAATTGTTAAATCCTGTTTTCACATACTTGAAACTTTGTTTTTTTCATGAACAAATTAATTTTTAGGGATAATAAATCCAATTCTTTTCTTTCATGATTCGGATAGCACATGCATTTTTTTTTTTAATTTTTATTCATTTTGTTAAGGAAAATAATGACATTAGATATGTTAATCTGGAAAAATTTGTCCAACCAACAATTGACATATAACATTCTTTGGAGATGCAGCTCCACTTATTCATGATATATATCTATATCTTGTATCATACAATTAAAAGAAAGAAAAGAGTAAAAAAAAGAAAAATCCCTACAGGCCCCTTCCCAGGGAGAAAGGAAGGAGAGGAAAAAAAAAGGGGGGGGAGAAAGAAGGTAGAAAAAGGGAGAATGGTAAGGTAGTAATTTACCAAATACCTAATAATACTATCTCTGTATTCCTGAAAGGGTATATCAAATGATCAATTTCTTGAGGCGAGAATATTTTAATAAAAGCTGACCATTTTTTAGAAAAGAAAATGATGTCCCGGTCTGAATTTAAATGCGTATCCAATTGTTCAATGATGCACTGTTTTTTAAGGCAGTTTTTGATTTCATTGACGCTAGGAGTATTTCTATCTCTCCATTTCCTGAAGATTAGATTAGACGCCAAAATAATTACATTAAGGATTTGTTGTCCTCTAAAATCTGCACTTCCTCTGTCAAAAAAATTATTCTACTCAGTGTTTGATTTTAAGAGTGTTGCCTGCCCAAAACTCAATTTTCTTCCAGAACTAGTTCATTTTAGGGCAAGACCAAACCATATGAATTAAGTCTGCCGCAGGGCACATTTAGGACATTTGTTGAATTGATAGTTATGCCACTTAAGCCCTTTCTCTGGAGTGTAATAAGTATGGTATAAAAGTTTTAAATGGGACTCCCTCCAATTTGCAGACAAAGTGGCATGGAACACCTTTGCAATCAAACTCTTTACATGCTCTGACGTAATAACAGTCATAAATTAATCCCGTCCATTTTTGGGCCACATCCATTAGATTCAAATCAACCCTTTGAGATACCAAATAATCATACCATATTGAAATAGAGAATAAGCCATTCTTAGCAAGAAGTGGCCAGCCATCTATTTTATCCCAAGACCAGACCCCTACATAGTTCCTCATTAGCTTGGAGACATAGTGTCTCACTTGTAAATATGCAAAAAAATCCCTATTGTCAAGATTAAAATCCTGTTTTAGATCGTTGAAGGTTTTCATACTTTGCATAGACTGATCTATAAATTGTGTGACAAAAAATATGCCTTTTCTTTGCCAGCTCCTAAATACCAGAGATTGAACACCCTCCTGGAACTCCGGGTTGCCTAAAAGGTTGCCTAAGATTGTCTGATATTTTGGTATATTCATGTCCGTTTTTGCAGCTATTTCTATTTTTTTCCAAGCCTGTATTACATTGTAAATCGTTGTCAATTGTTTGACTTGTTTTGGGATTGTGTGAATCGGGCAATGTATAAGGGAGGTAGGAAGAAACAGGAGTATCATGTTTACTTCTAGGCTGTTGTTGGTAAAGTAATCCAATCGATAGCAATACGTCCTAAGAAAACCATATTGTATATACTTAGGTCTGGAAGAGCCAGGCCACCATAGGATTTAGGAAGAGACAATTTTTTTATAGAAATTCTAGGTCTTTTATTTTGCCATATGAAATAACGAAGTGCCGTGTTAAGGCCTTTGATGTCCTTACTTTTTAACAGCACCGGAATATTTTGTATAACATATAGAATTTTTGGCAAGAGGACCATTTTAAATAGGGCAATTTGGCCTGAGATAGAGAGAGGTAAATTTTGACAGTTCTTTATATATTCTTTAGTCTGTCTGAGAATTGGCAAAATATTAAGATGGTACCAATTGTAGGGGTCTGATGAGACATTGATCCAGAGGTATCTAAATGTTTTAGACACTATTCGAAAGGGAATCTCTAAGGAAGAGTCCTTTAGTTCTCTGATCCATAAAAGTTCAGATTTTGTAAAATTGATTTTATAACCCGAAAACGAGCTGAACCTATATATCAAAGTAATTAGAGTCAGGATATTAACTGCAGTGTTAGATAAATATACCAAGAGGTCATCCGCATATAGTGCAACTTTTAATTTTTTTTCCCTATTCTTATTCCATCAATATGGAATCTGATCTTCATGGCTAATGGTTCGATGGCCAAGTCGAACAATAGCGGGGAAAGAGGACAGCCTTGGCGTGTACCTCTATCAAGGTTGATAATAGGGGTTTCTGTGTTGTTAATGAGCAACTTAGTAGTGTAATGTTTATATAGATTATTAAACAAATTAACAGATTATTCCTGAATCCAAATTTAAACAATGTGTCCAGCAGATGATCATGATGTACGCAATCAAAAGCTTTTTCGGCATCAATAGCGATAATAGCTGCATTATACTCTACATTACTACTGGACTCTACATTCTTAAAATAATCAATAGTTAAAAGGAGTTCTCTGATTTTGGCCGCCAAATTCCGCTTAGGTATGAAACCTGCTTGGTCATTATGGATAATGTTAGGAATAATTTGCTGTAATCTTTTTGCTAAAATAGAGGTCAGAATTTTGTAATCGACATTAAGCAGGGCAATGGGCCTATAAGATTCTTTTTTAAGAAGGTCTTTCCCCTGCTTAGGAATTAATATTGTCTGTGAAGCTGCAAAAGTCTGGGGAATCTGGCCTTCATCTATGAAAAAATAGTTAAATAGTCTAGTTAAATACCAAGAGATATTAGGGGCCAATATTTTATAGAACTCGTTTGGTAAGGCATCCGGATCCGGAGCTTTATCTGTTTTCAGGTTTTCTATACATAATAAAATTTCTGGTTCAGAAATAGGAGCATTGATTGCTGCATTTGAAATACTATTAATAGATGGAACTGTCAAGTCTTTCCAGAATTCTTCTCTAGCTGTAACGTCTGACTTCTTAAGAGAATATATATTCCTATAATAATCAAGAAATACTTCTCGAATTTTTTCCGTAGAGTAAATCCTGTTCCCTTTCTCATCAATTGATTCAATCGTTGTAGATTTTCTGGTAGATTTAACTAGTCTAGCTAATAAACTCCCAGCCTTATTGCCATGCTTATAGAATTTTGCCTGAAGTTTTAGGTCTGCTTGTGATGTACGATAAAGAAGAAAGGTGTCCCTTTCTTTTTTTACTCTAGAGTACCTTAGCCAGTTTTCATCTGTAGTATAGTGTAAGTAGTGGTTATAAGATTTTACCACTGCATTTGTAACTTCTATTTCTCTAAACCTGAGTTTCTTCTTTAAGCTTGCGGTGTAGGCTAGGATCTCACCTCTAAGTACAGCTTTTGCAGCTTCAAAAAAATAGATGGGTTATCTACAGTCTTGGTTAAGGCTGGTATATTCATCCATTCTCCCCTTTAACCAATTTTTACATTTGGAACATTTTACTAGGTATTTGGGAAATACAAAACGGATTGGCGACCAGAGTGATTTAAAAATTGGAATATGGAGCAGAATTGGAGCATGATCAGAAATACAAATAGGGGTTATGGAGGGTTTAACCCCCAACTTATATAAAGTATCATTAATCAGCATTAAATCAATTCTGGAGAGGGTTTTAAAAGTTTTCGAGTAACAAGTGTATTCCCTGATGTCTGGATTATGTACTCTCCAGATATCTTTAACCGCAAGATTCCTAAAAATTGATCTAAAAACTTTAGATTCCAGAGCATCTTTTTTTGTCTTGGTCTTGTTTGTGCCACTCCTTAATCTGTCTATAGGATATTGGAGGGACATATTAAAATTGCCTGCTATTATAAGGTGACCTTCCATACTAGCCCGAATCTTTGATTGGAGGGAGTCCCAAAATGCTAGATCAAGATTATTTGGGGCATACAGGTTACACAGAGTAAATATCTGTTTTTTTTATTTTTAACTTAACTATCAAATATTGACTATCTGGGTCTACTATAGTTAGGATTGTTTCATATACTACATTTTTGCCCATCAAGATTGCAACCCCCCTTTTCCTGGCGGTACTAAGAGCAGCAATTACCTCCGCTACCCAAGAGGACTTTAATTTCAAAGATTCTTCTAGGTTCAGATGTGTTTCCTGTATAAATGCAATGTTGGTGTTTAATTTTCTAAAATGAGAGATTATTGTTTTGCGTTTAATCTGGGATGTGATACCCCCAACATTCCATGATGAAATTATAAGATTCTTTAAATTATGCATACAGGTATCTAGGTTTCAGAGATGATATGCCTATCTTAGGTAATTGACCATAAGAGGAGGGGGGGAGGGAAAAAGAAAAAAAAAAAGGAAAAAAAAAGGAAAAAAACGGGGGGGGGGGGGGGGGGGGGGAGAGGGGAAAAAACAGAAGGGATACCCTCTGGGAAGGGAGATAATATATTAAACATTGTGCATTTTTAACAATTATACCCACTGAGAAATAACCATCAGCAATTTTAACATTTTATAAAGGAAAAAGAAAAAACCCAAACAAGAGGGTAACCATACTATTACTTTGAATTTTGACTGTTACTTTGAGTTTTAACCAAACTGTTACTTATGACATTTTTCAGCAAATTTTTTCTCTGCCTCTGCGGCCGATTCAAAAAAATTAATTTGACAACTTGGATAGTTCAGGAGCGCTAAAAAGCCATAGGGGTGTCTAGAGACCAATCTATAAATTAGCACAATATAAACAATAATATACTTGTAATTATATTATAATAATTTAATATGAATTGCAGAATATAAACATTAATACATTTAATATATAATTTATTTAAAACAGATTATAGGGGACGTCTCCTTTAAAACAATAATAAATCTAAAGAAATGTAATATAAAAATACCACATAACTAAGATCTCAATAAAACAAAAGACTAATAAAACAAGTTAAATTAACTAAGTACAGCTTAGCGCTAATTCCGCTGGGGCTGGAACTTATCACTTCTTTATTTAAAAAAATAAATTTGACCATCAAAAACAACTATTAATCTGGCTGGATAGGTTATCGCGGCCTGAAATCCTGCTCTGATCATCTTACTACAAACTGGTGAGAGCTCCCTCCTCCTCGTGGACGTTTCGAAAGAGAAGTCTTGAAAAAGTAAAATTTTGGCTTCTCCAACAAATATCGGTTGGTTTTTACGAAATTGCTGTAAGAATCTTATTTTGTCCTGAAAATTCAGGAATTTGGCAATTACCAGCCTAGGTTTAGAAGCTCCATCAGAGGGTGAGGGGGCCTCCCCAGCCTGTGCGCCCTTTCAACTATAATTGGGGAGCTCAAAGTAGGTATTTTTAGAAGCTGTGGAAGCGTGTGTGACGTGAAGGTTACCAAATCTTCTTGTTGCTTAATTTCAGGTAGACCTATAATTCTGCTATTATTTCTCCTTGACCTATTTTCCAAATATTTAAGTCTGTTCTGTAATTTAAGTAAGTTATTATGATTACTTTCTATTTTTGAATCATAGGTTTCAGTTAGATCTTCTAGGTCTGAAATTCTTTGTTCTGCTTCTTGCATTCTTGTGGAAAATTGTCTAACTTCTTTTGTTAAGGAGGATAGGTCTTGTTTGATCTCTAATCTTAATGAACCAAACTTGGGAGTCAGCGCTTTAATTATACTGTCAACAAGAGGTTGGGAATCCTGAGCTTCCGGATGTTTTAAGATATTGCTCGTTTCGGGGTGTATTTCAGCTGAGATTTCTGAGGAGTTTTTATTCCTCCTCTCTCTATAATTGGCCGCCATTGCTGGATTCAAGTTTGAAGGATGTGAGGGTGATGTGAGGAATTTGTCCATATACCGTGAATTTTAGTGACAAAATCAAGCAAAACAAAGAAAAAAAAGGGGGGAAAGAACCCCAAAACACACAAAAAAAAAAGAGAAAAAAGGAGAAGAAAAAAGGGAGGAGTGTGTGCATATTTTAATATATAAGTGATCAAGATAAAATAAATAATATTATGACGATGATAATAAATTAGTTAGAATTGTTTTAAAGAAACTTATCCTATTACAGAGCTTATAAAAATAATCACAAATATATTATAAATAAGATTAATAATTTAATGTTCAAAAATGTAAAATATATAAAACATAAGATCATATGGAAAATTCTAATTGAGCAATGAGTTAAACTTTAAGCTGTATTATTTATTTATAAAATATTTTACCAGGAAGGATACATTGAGATTTCTCTCGTTTTCAAGTATTTCCTGGGACCACAAAACATTGCATTGATACAATAGTGTACAATAAAATACAAAAACAATAATAATACACAATATATGCAAACATTTAACATAGAACTGGTTGGACATATTTAATCAACCATGACAGGCACATTCTGTTTTGAGATATGTAGAGAGGGATCTCTTAAAGGATATTAGGCTTGGGGAAGTTTTTAAAGTGTGAGGGAGGTCATTCCATAATTGTGGTGCTCTGTAGGAAAAGGAGGATCGAGCTGCTTTCTTTTTGTATTGAGGCAAGCTAAATAATGTGCTGTTATTGGATCAGAGGTTATAGGAGGTGGGAATAGCAGGGCAGAGCATTCTGCTCAGGTAGGGTGGGAGCTTCCCAGAAAGGCTATTAAACACAAGGCAGGAAAGATGGAGGGTGCGTCTGGATTCCAGCGACAGCCAGTTTAGTTCTTTTAGCATGTCACAATGGTGAGTCCTGTAGTTACATTGTAGCACAAAGTGGCAGAACGAGCTATACAACGTATTAAGTTTATTAAGATGAGTTTGCGGTGCAGGTGCATATACTAAGTCCCCATAATCCATGATAGGCATCAACATTTGCTGTACAATCTTTTCCTTAACTGTAGGGCTGAGGCAGGATTTGTTTCTGTACAGGGCACCTAGTATTGGATAAAGTTTAGATGCAAGTTTTTCTATGTGGAGGCCAAAAGATAGATTGGGGTCTAATAACATACCCAAGTATTTAAGAGAGTGGACTGCGGTCAGCGTGCATTTGGATTTTGTTTTGATGCGAAGATCGGAATTTTGTAATTTGTGTAATTTAGGTCCCGTTCCAAAGATCATTGTGACAGTTTTGTCAGTGTTTAGGAAGAGTTTTTTTTTTTGAGATTCACTTTTCTACCTCTGTGAACTGATCTTGGAGCACTGCTTCAAGCTGCGACTGATTGGAATTGTTTGCATAGATTACCAAGTCATCTGCGTACATGTGTACAGTTGAGGATTTGCAGACATTAGGTAGATCATTTATAAATAATGTGAATAGTAGGGGGCCGATAATGGAACCTTGGGGTACACCACACGTGACTGGGAGAGGGAGGGAGTCGCTGTCAGAAATGGAGACATATTGTGATCGATCCGATACATATGATCGAAACCAGGTTAACGGACGATCAGCAATACCAGAGTTTTTTTGTTTGAGCAGTAGTATGTCGTGGTCCACTGTGTCAAAGGCCTTTGCAAAATCAAGGAAAATAGCTCCAGTTAGGTCTCCTTGTTTCATGCCAGTTTGGATGTCGTTGCAAAATTTTAGGAGGGCAGTTGTAGTGGAGTGATTTGGGAGAAAACCTGATTGATCAGGGGTCAGATAGTTAGATTGTTGGTAATACTCACATAATTGCGTATGGACGCATTTTTCTAAGATTTTTGACAATACTGGGAGCAAAGATATAGGACGATAATTAGAAACCAAGGTTAACTCCCCACTTTTATGGATAGGCACTACTCTTGCAGTTTTCCAAAGTTTGGGTATGTATCCAGACACCAAGGATTCGTTAATTAGGGTTGTGGCCGGTTTAGCAATTGCTGGCGCACTGAGCTTCAACAGCATTGCTGGGATTTGATCAGTTCCAGACTGGTTTTTCACTTTTAGATTATTAAGGTGTTTCTTAACCACATTGGTGGGTACAGGTCTAAAATTGAACTTCTCTATATTGGGTCTTTGCTGATTTAGTCGGGCCTGATCCACATTTGTAGATTCAGGATGCGTGTCATTTATTAGTTTGTCAATCAGGGTGGTGGAGCATCCGACAAAATAACTATTAAAGGCATTTGCTACTTCTAAGGGGAGTTGCAGGGTATGGTTGTCCACAGTGACAGTGGGGGGTTGGGAGTGGATTGGAGGATTTTGTAAGTTATTTATGAGTTTCCAAAACTTTATAGGGTTTAATATGTTATTGTTCAGATTTTCACAGAAATATTGGGCCTTGGCCAATTTTGTTTGTTTAGAGCATATATTTCGCCATTTTTTATATACACAGTGATTGTTCATAGAGCCTGTATGTTTGAATTTTGACCACAATGAATCCCGAAACTGGTAAATTTGAATGAGGTCAGCTGTGATCCAATTCAGGTGTGCTCCTTTTACTCTCACCTTACGCAGCAGGGCATGTAAATTCCAAACTTGTAGGAGTTCAGACTGAAATAATTCAACTGCAGAGTCTAGATCAGGGATTAAGTTTAATCTGTGCCAGGGTAGGTTCTGGATGTCAATTAGAAAAGATTGAAGATTACATTTTTTGAAGGATCTGGTGATTTTAACCTTGGGAGAGGATTTAGTTGCCTTTATTTTGCGCACGCAGTACACTAAGCAGTGATCACTGAAATTGTTAGGGGGAACACCTGCCTCCTGGAGAAGTGGAGAGAATCCAGTCGAGCAGGGTGTGATTATGGCTTTTGATGTTTATGCGAGTTGGTGAGGAGATTAATTGCGTTAGCTGCAAAGATTTAAACAGCGAGCGACAACTATTATTTTTTGGATTCAGCCAATCAATATTAAAATCTCCAAAAACCAAAATTTCACTTTTTGGGTTTTGAGCTATGGTTTCACTAAGGAGATGTGTTATGTCAGAAATGGAATGCACAGGGGAGCTAGGTGGGCGGTAGATTCCTGCAACAATGATTTAATTACTGCACGGGATCTCAATTTTGCCAGAAAGGAAATCAAAGGTGGCAAAAGAGCTATATTTTTGTAAGGGGGTGTACTTTATGGAAATGTCAGCATAAATTACAATGCCGCCTCCTCTCTTTGCTCTTTCATTTCTATGGCATGAATACCCATGTATTGCAATGGCAGAGTCAGGTATTTTTGCGGTTAGCCACGATTCAGAGATCACAATGATTTTGGGCTTGTAATGTGAACACCAAGCTTGCAGTGCATCGATTTTTGGTTGTAAGCTGCGAATATTACAGTGCACAAAGGTGAGGCCTTTTTTAGCTGGAAGGCTAGGAATGGAATTTGTTGCTGGACCAGAGTTAGACTCTACATAATTTGCAAGGGCAAGTAACATAAGGAAAAGGAATTTGGAAATCATTTTTGTTTGGCCATATTGTGAATGTGATACTTTATAGTTTTGTGAGGTGGGGGTAGGTGAGTTATTTTTAATAACCCTCCACCAGCACTCAGCAGATGTTACAGCAACAGAGCAGGCCATGGTGTATGATAATGTGTTTTCCAGTTTGAGGTGTGTGTTTATGGTGGTAATGATAGGAACAAAATTGGAGTGAGAAAAGAGTTATCATGAATAACAGTATGGTCATATTTGGATTCATGTTAGTGGTATAAGGTGTGTAGATGGGGAGGGGGAAAAAAAAGTATATACTATTGTTGTGTGATAATGTAGCTATTTGTAGGAAGAGAGGGTATGTATTCTAAAGGGTTAAGTAAAAGGAAGGATGTGTTGATTAGTGTTTGCACCTGTCATTTAATGAGAAATAAAGTACTGTGGGAGACTATCTATAAATGAAGAAATGAGCCTGGGGTGGGTGGGTTAAGGGGCAGGGTGGGAGGGAAACTATCTTCCATAGGCTACCTGTTTGCATAGCAGTGGTACAGCTGAGGTGAATGTCTGTATTTTCTTATTAAGACTGGGGTGCTTTTAAAATCAGGCTATTTTCATAGCAGTGGTACAGCAAAGGTGAATGTCTGTATTTTCTTATTAAGACTGGGGTGCTTTTAAAATAAGGCTGAAGGAGAGAGATATATTAGCGTCAGATTGGCCTGCAAAAGTTAAAGGAATGGGGAAGTACTATGTCTATGGACATTTGAGCTAAGGGTCATTTAAGCAAACACAGGGAAAGTTGAAAATAGAGGTATTCATGCAGGGGAATAAACCATTAAACAAAAAAGTATATATATGGGCCTTAACTGGTTAAACTAACTTTTAACATAATGGTGACAAAATATGCATTTACAATTATCAAAGCAAAAAAAAATAAAAAAATATATATATAGCAATACACACATCAGAAAATAACAGGGTAGGTAAAATAAAGTGATATTACTATCTTCCATTGGCTACCTGTTTGCATAGCAGTGGTACAGCTGAGGTGAATGTCTGTATTTTCTTATTAAGACTGGGGTGCTTTTAAAATCAGGCTGAAAGAGAGAGATATATTAGCGTCAGATTGGCCTGCAAAAGTTTAAAGGAATGGGGAGGTACTATGTCTATGGACATTTGAGCTAAGGGTTATTTAAGCAAACACAGGGAAAGTTGTAAATTACAGAGATAAGACAGAGGTATTAATGCAGGGGAATAAACCATTAAACAAAGTACAAAAAAGATATATGGGCCTTAACTGGTTAAACTAACTTTTAACATAATGGTCAGACATAATGGTGACAAAATATGCATTTACAATTATCAAAGCAAAAAACAATATATATAGCAATACACACATCAGAAAATAACAGGGTAGGTAAAATAAAGTGATATTACTATCTTCCATAGGCTACCTGTTTGCATAGCAGTGGTACAGCTGAGGTGAATGTCTGTATTTTCTTATTAAGACTGGGGTGCTTTTAAAATAAGGCTGAAGGATAGAGATATATTAGCGTCAGATTGGCCTGCAAAAGTTTAAAGGAATGGGGAGGTACTATGTCTATGGACATTTGAGCTAAGGGTCATTTAAGCAAACACAGGGAAAGTTGAAAATACAGAGATAAGACAGAGGTATTCATGCAGGGGAATAAACCATTAAACAAAGTGCAAAAAGATATATGGGCCTTAATTGGTTAAACTAACTTTTAACATAATGGTCAGACATAATGGTGACAAAATATGCATTTACAATTATCAAAGCAAAAAAAAAAAAAACAAAAACAATATATATAGCAATACACACATCAGAAAATAACAGGGTAGGTAAAATATAAGGACTGAATGACTTACTTCAGGATACCAGTAAAGTAACACACACCTAACCAACTTTATTACTCCCCTCTTTCCCCTGAAATAAAAACACAACACCAAGTTGGGAGGAAGACCCGCAGGTCGCATTTATTCAAACAGCTAGTGCGCATACTCGCACTAGCAGGTTACTTAGTAACCAACAGCATATGTAAATATGCCGGCGCGCATGAGTCCCTATCCATAACTCCTACTTTGGGAGGTAGCGGCCTAATATAATTCGGGATATGGCGGAGTCCCCCGGATGACTCCGCCCCATCAGGTGTTATCCAAGGGGGTTAGGATGATTTTTCGGTCTGCCTACTTGCGAGGAAAAGGCACCCTAGGCCCGGCCCTAGTGACGTCGCCTTTCCTCCAGCCTGACCAATCACTCCACCCCAAGGCTACAAATTTAGGCCACTACCTCTCGCCGCTAGAGCAACTCTAACTCCTGCCCTTAAGGGGCCCAGCTCTTGACGGCCGAAAGAGCCGAATACGAGGCTGGTGGAGGTCCAAACTTACAAACACGGACTTACCTAAGGCTAGCTCGACTAAACCCTCCCCTGTCATGTTAACTAATGCTGAAATTCAGCCGCCACTCATGCCGCCTACTAATTCTCTCGTAATAGGGAAGGGAGGGTGGGCAGCTCCAACAGAAAACCGGAGGAAAGAGGCAAAACCTTCCAGAACATCAGTTCTTAAACCCTAAGGTGAGTCACTCCCCTTAAGCTGCAACATTGTTGCAGCTCCATCTTTCTCTTTACATTCCTATCCTTGCCAGGCCACAGCCCTTAATACGTTCCATTCCCACTAGGGGTCACTACACTATCATAAGGACTGAATGACCTACTTCAGGATACCAGTAAAGTAACACACACCTAACCAACTTTATTACTCCCCTCTTTCCCCTGAAATAAAAACACAACACCAAGTTGGGAGGAAGACCCGCAGGTCGCATTTATTCAAACAGCTAGTGCGCATGCTCGCACTAGCAGGTTACTTAGTAACCAACAGCATATGTAAATATGCTGGCGCGCATGAGTCCCTATCCATAACTCCTACTTTGGGAGGTAGCGGCCTAATATAATTCGGGATATGACTCCGCCCCATCAGGTGTTATCCAAGGCGGTTAGGATGATTTTTCGGTCTGCCTACTTGCGAGGAAAAGGCACCTTAGGCCCGGCCCTAGTGATGTCGCCTTTCCTCCAGCCTGACCAATCACTCCACCCCAAGGCTACAAATTTAGGCCACTACCTCTCGCCACCCTATCAACAAGAGACTCTTGCTGCCACACCTCTCTCAAATTACCCAAAAATAGGTCCAGGCCCACATCAGAGAGATGCACTCCATCAGGGCGATACAATGCCTTCTGATCAGCCATCAGATTCGGGTGCTTAACCACAAAACCTTGCGACCTGCAAACCTTCTTCCCCACTTCTCTATTGATATTTTTCCTGATCCTATAGCCGGCACCCGACGAACCTACGTGCCTCCAGTGTAGCCTGGCCACCATATTGGACCATCCTACACGGACCTCCGGGGACCAGGCACGCAGCCACGCAATGTCTGATTGCATGATCTTGATGAGATCCAACATCGGAATCTCACCAACATCATTCCCCCCTAGGTGCAACACAATTATCTGGGGTCTACTCCAGCGACGCTGCGCATCCTGCAAAAGCGTCGGAAGCTCGCGCCAGCGCATGCCTCTCTTGCCTAACCATCTAAGAGACGCCCTGGCAGTAGAAACCCCCCAACTGAAGCGGCAGCCCGAATGGCCGCCCAATGGACATAAGAATGTCCTACAATCCAAACACGAACAGCAGCTGCAGAACCTGAAACAAACAATAAACTTACTAAACTTAAGCCGCAGCAAGAGCCCACAACAGAACACTAACCTGCTAGCCCTAACCTGCCCCGCCCTAGCAGCTATTGATGTAATGGCCTAACGTACAGCCTATATCTATTGGAGCGCCACCGGCCTAGCCGTTTAATGTCAGCTGCTGACTGCCCCTCTGCCGCTGCGGACGTGGCCGCACCAATCCTAAATGAATGCGTCCCTATACAATTTGGCTTAATGCCTACACTGCCTGCCACTGTTTTCAATACCTTTTTAAACTGGTAGACCGACAGCGATGACCCGTCCTCATGCACCAATAACTGTATTCCGCCTACGGGACGCACCCCTAAGAACTCGGACAACACCCGTACTGGACAGGCTACACCACCGCCTTTCCCAGCCAGTGTCATCCAGGCACCCTTACCCTCCTGGTCCGTTTTAGACCGGGGAAAAAACAGGAGAACTGCCGACTCATTGACCTTAACGTGCTGAAGCAGAACACCTTTACCTGAAATCCTAGCTGCCGGTGCTACTAGTTCGCTCACGCGCAATGCTCCCGCAAAAACGCCAGCACAAATGCTGCCTGAAATAGCACAAACTCATAAGGGGATGAACACACCCCCACCAGCCCAGCCAACAGCCGCTCAAGCCTCTCGCCAGTTATAGGTTCCCGCAAGTCTGGAACTCTAATCTCCGTGCGACCCCAACCCCGCGCTGCTTCACCAGAAATGACCCTGCCAGGTCAGGACCGCCTGTGAGCTTATAAAAATAAGTAAGGGCCGCCAAACGTGCCTGCACAGCCGCCTTGCGCACCCCTTGCCTTTTGAGCACTGCTAACCATTCCAGGAACATTACCTGATTCCATCCCGTACAGAAACCTGCCGGTTGCTGCAGAATTCATCCCAGGCTCTCCAGTATGACACGTAGGCCGCCCAAGTTGCCGGGGCTAGTGCTGCCCCCACTAATTACAAAATGACTCCCCCAGATCGTGCAGCTGCCAGAGAGAAGGGGGACAAGTCAGCCCTACTGCCGCCGCTTCTGGCACTAGCTTCCTAAACTGATCCCACTGGAAGAGCGACAAAGCATCAGCCACCCCATTATCCACTCCCGGCACATGCCGTGCCGAGAATTGGATATTGCTGTGGAGGCAACGCAATACCAAAACTCGCAAATACCGCACTACCATTGGGGAGGCCGCCGACAGGTTATTCACGGCATGCACCACGCTCAGGTTGTCAGTCCAGAATGTGACTACCCTATCCTTGAAGCGATCGGCCCATAATTCCACCGCCACCATGATAGGAAACAACTCGAGCAATGTCAGGTTACGCTTAAGCCCCTTCTCATGCCATTCCACCGGCCAAGGCCCCGCGCACCACTCGCCCTCAAAGAAGGCCTGAAGCCAGACGCCCCAGCCGCGTCAGTAAAGAGCTTCAGCTCTTGACTGGTGACCCACTGTTTAGGCCACAACCGGACTCCATTGAAGTCTGTCAGGAACCTGTCCCAGACCTGCAGATCTTCCACAATATCTCTGGAAACCCGGACCTTACCGGTCCTTGCTGGCCCCAGACAATCCTCCACCCGCCTGTTGAAAACCCTACCCATGAGTATGACCCTACAAGCAAAGTTCAACATCCCCAGTAAGGATTGCATCTCTTTTATGCGCAACCATTCTCCCACAGCAGCCAACCTAACCGCTTCCAGGAGCCTGAGGACCTTATCACTCGGCAAGCGACACAGCGCAGCCTCTGTGTCAATTTCTATGCCGAGATACGTCAGGCGCAAGTGGAACCCCAAATTTTGCCATCATGAGACGCATAACGACCATCAGTCTGGCACAACTCCCCGAGCAGGGTGACCCCACCAGGAGGAAATCGTCCAAATAATGCGCCACCGCATCATCCTCTGCTACTGTGACCACCGTCCAGTGCAGGAAGGGGGCTAGTGTGAGTTCCAGTGCAGGGCAGGGTCGGCCTGAACATCTCGAACAATGCGCACGACAGAGAACATCCCATGGGCAAACATCTGTCCACGAAATATTCCCCTTGCAGTTTGCACCCCATTAACCGAAAAGACACGGGGTGCAATGGCAGCAGTCATCAGCCAGAACTTGCCCGGCTCTTTCTTGGGTACCACCCCCAAGGGAGACACTACCAAATCAACGATTGGTAACTCCGCAAAGGGGCCTACCATTCTACCGAGACGCACCTCCTTCATAAGCTTCTCCCTCACCACATCAGGATACTCCCTAACCGACTTCAAATTGCGGTGGGTCGCCGACCCCCTCACGTAAGTCGTGACGGGAATCCAAAACCCCTCCCGCAACCCCACCAGCAGCACCCCTGCTGCCTGGCGGTCAGGGTATAGCTGCAGCCAAAGCTCAAGAACGTCCACCCTCAGCAGGGTGGGCGCTCTTCGCCCCAGCTCCTCCCTTAGCCTGCCCTCTGTCTGCCCCGAGGTCCCACTGTTTACACTCACAACCCGGGTGACCCCCACCGCAGAACTTGCAAACGTGACGAAAGGATCAAGCCGTGCCCCTGTCGCACTGCCGGTCCTGAAACTTCCAACACTCACGCCCCTTGCGCCGGACCTTAGCAAAGGACCTCTGCCCTCCTGCCGGCGAGCCCGGGGGGTGGTAGACCTCTCCGCCCACAGGTGCATATCGGTGGTACCGAAATTCAAAAGGGGTTTGCCCACCATTTTTCTACGATACTCATCATCGTAGTCACGCCACGCCCCTTCTTTATACCTCCGACAAATCCAGTCAATCGTATCCATGTACTTAGAGAAGCACCCTGATCAGATGCAGGCAGTCATTAAGTAGCAAGCCCCCAGAACTCGGAAACAGCGATGCCATTCCAAGTATGTATCTGGGCGCTTAAACTTCTTAGGGCCAGAACCACCTTTACTCCTCTCCTTCTGTCTCTGAGCCTCGACCGACAGTTCAAACACATTAACAAATTTGCCTGCCTGTATTCGCTGCACGGTCTTAGCTTTCAGATGCCCATAGAGACAGTGTACCTGACACGCGGAAGTATCCCCAAACAGCGCCGCTTTACACCCTGCGCTGCCCTGAGGGATGCATGTTTGTTCACCCAATGGCACTAGGGAGTTTCCCTGCTCCCCTTGCATAAGCGCCCCCGCCTGCCTCACCTGGCTAGACGCTATCCTATTCAGCAGCCTGAACATCCTACACTTGTCTTTTCCCTCCAACTCCAAAGACTGATCACTATCTGACCCTGCATCTGAGGATGTATCAGACCCACCACCCCCAAGTGTAAGTGTGGTTATCTCACCTGTTCCAGAAGTCCCAGCTGCTCCGCCCAGTAGGACTGATCCGCCAGTCGACGTAGAGGGTACCGCCTCAGACATCCCGGCTGCTTCTCTATTCGCCTGGGCCAGCAAAAGGGACCTGGCTGTTCTGGAGTCCTCCACACGACAGCCTGCTACTGGAACCTGTAAAACAGCAGAAACGTCGGGAGTACCAGGGCATGGAAAACAGCCTCGCCTGCATTCATACCTCCAGCTACTTGCATACCCCCGCTTGCTGCCTGCGCTCCTAGTGTACCCCACGCATTCAAAAGCGGCTGCAATAACTGCAGCAGTACTGGTGGGATAGCTTGCTGCCCTGCTGGCTGCACCATCTGCTCCTGTGGACCCCCAAGCTGCCCTGGAGGCCCCACACCCTCACCGGTCCCCACAGGGACCCTAGGACTCGCACTGGGACCTTGCACACCATGCCCTCTTCCATCTGAGAAAGCCCTCTCCTGACTGCCTCCCCCAGACACTTGCCCAGCATGACTCGCACCAAACCCCAAATGTCCCTGCTGCTGTGTGCCCTGCACACCTTGCCCTCTCACAGCGTGCCTCACATTCACCTACGCTGCACTCCCAGGCACTCCGCACAATTGCCCCTGCTGATGCGCCCCACTTTGCCCCCTACCAACTGGCATCACGCTCCCCTGTGTCACACTTCCAGGTACTCCACGCACTTGCCCTTGCTGCTGGACCCTGGGCCCATCATACACCGGAGCCAACACAGTGCCCCCAACACCACCAGCAGGGCCGGTCCTCTGCCCCGGTACCCCTGACTTAAATGCCCGGGTACCGCGTGAGGACCCGCTCCCTCCTGCTACGTGTCTCCCTCTGTGACCGCGATCACTGCCGCGGCCTTGCAGGGGAGTTTCCGGTTCCGGTTGCCGCACCGGAAGTGCCTCACCGGAAGGGGCGGGGCTACAACGCGCAATGCTTACGCGCGCATCAACCGGGAGGCCTACACCCGAAGCCACCTCATATGGGCTGCTACTGGCAATAGGCCTACCCGGCCGCCCAGCCAGGCCCGAAGGCCCGACCGAACCGACGCCGCTCCAGTAACGGGGGCCAGATAAGAACCGGCACTAGGCCGACCCTGCCCTGCACTGGAACTCACACTAGCCCCCGCCTGCCATCCTGAGTCTGATCCAGGCATAGGCCCAGGCCCCATAGGCCCTGACCCAGGCCCAGAATAAGGGACACGCTCCCTGGACCCCACCAATACACCAGGTCCAAAAGAGGGCCCAGCCCCAGGCCCGGAACTAGGCCGGGGCCTACTCCAACACCAGGCCCACAAACGGGCCCGGAGCCTGCAGAACCCCCAGGCGCAACAGCCGCCACCAAGGCCTGCAAGAGGGTCATAACCCCTACTGCTGCCTCGGCTGGCAAAGCCTGCATGCCCTGCACCAAAGCACTGCTCACCATTGGGGACACTAGAGAGGCCTCCAGCCCTGCACCACTAGGCCCAGGGCCCGAGGCCTGCTCAAACTCTCTCTCCTCCTGCATAATCACTGCCTCCCCCACCACAGTCTCACCACCACTCGACTCTGCATCCTCATACAAGGATGGAGAGCCTGGGGGAGCTAGATAGGGGCCCTTAGAACCCTGCCCACATGGTATCACATCCTCCTGTGAGGGAAGGGGATTCTCCACAGTATTCACTCTTTTCTCCTTTGCAGGAGCCCTACTACCACCTGGAGACCCATTCCTGAACCTCTTGGGGGGAACAGATACTCGCCTGGCACGATTCATAATGACAGCAACTCAGACAGCTCCAACTTCTAACAGAAAACCGGAGGAAAGAGGCAGAACCTTCCAGAACATCAGTTCTTAAACCCTAAGGTGAGTCACTCCCCTTAAGCTGCAACATTGTTGCAGCTCCAACTTTCTCTTTACATTCCTATCCTTGCCAGGCCACAGCCCTTAATACGTTCCATTCCCACTAGGGGTCACTACACTATCAAAGTGATATTACTATCTTTTATAGGCTACCTGTTTGCATAGCAGTGGTACAGCTGAGGTGAATGTCTGTATTTTCTTATTAAGACTGGGGTGCTTTTAAAATCAGGCCTGCAAAAGTTTAACCCTTTCATGACATAGGCAATTGTTCAAGTTCTGAACGTAAACGAAACCTTGAATTTCAGCTATATGTCTTTTCAACCATAATTTACCCCTTTCACATTAAGTGCACCCACACTAATTATATATTGTTTTTTAGAGGACAGATAGGGCTTTCTTTTGGCATAAAAGATTTATTTCTCAACTATAATTTTATATAAAAAAAATCAAAGTAAGTGTGAGAAATTAAGAAATTTGAAGCTTTCCAAATGATTTTATTGTGAATATCATCATCCTGATATATGTTACTGCAATAAAACACCCATACTTGTGTTTAGCGATGTCCCATGAGTATAACGATACCCCCCATGTACAGGTTTTCTGAGATTTCTGGAATTTACAAGGCCCAACATACGGCCTACCCATTTACATAGAAATCTGTCACATTCATTTTCTGGGCTTAAGTTGCCTTTCATACATTATAGCAGCCCAGGAATGAAAATGACCCCATCATGGCATACCATTTACAAAAGTAGACACCCTAGGGTATTCCAAAAGGGCCATGTCGCGTCTTTTTGTGAAGCCCCTTAGTCACAACACCTGGCCAAATGTAGTGGTCATTTCTGTTGTATGCATTTTTTACACAAACACTACACTTTGGCTGTTTCTGTCGGGGTTTACAGAAGTTACAGGGCCAAATATGGGGTCTGCCCATTTCAGTCTTTATGCATGGAAATTTGGCACCTTAATTTTCTGTGCCTATGTCCTCTTTGAGACATTATAGCAGCCCAGGAATTAAAATTACCCCATCATGGCATACCATTTTCAAAAGAAGACACCCCAGGGTATTCCAAAAGGACCATGTCACATCTTTTTGTGAAGCCCCTTAGGCATAACATCTGGCCAAATGTAGTGCTCATTTATTTTTAATGCGTTTTTTGCACAAACACTGCACTTTGGCTGTTTCTGTCATCAAGCTTTTATGTTTTACTGCTATAAAACACACATATAAGTGTTTTTCAATGTCCTACAAGTACAACAGTACCCCCCATGTAAAGGTTTTATGGGGTTTACAGAAGTTACAGGGCCAAATATGGGGTCTCGCCATTTACATGAAAATTTGGCATATTCACCTTCTGGGCCTATGTCCTCTTTGAGACATTATAGAAGCCCAGGAATGAAAATAACTCAATCATGGCATACAATTTACAAAAGTAGACAACCAAGGGTATTCCAAAAGGGCCATGTCACAACTTTTTATGAAGCTCCTTAGTCACAACACCTGGCCAAATGTAATGGTCATTTTTTTTTGCATGCGTTTTTTGCACAAACACTGCACTTTGGCTGTCTCTGTCATCAACCTTTTATGTTTTGCTGCTATAAAACACAGATATTAGTGTTTGTCAAGGTCCTACGAGTAAAACAGTACCCCCATGTACAGGTTTTATGGGGTTTACAGAAGTTTCAGGGCCAAATATGGGGTCTGCCCATTTCAGTTTTTATGCATGGAAATTTGGCACCTTAATTTTCTGTGCCTATGTCCTCTTTGAGACATTATAGCAGCCCAGGAATGAAAATTACCCCATCATGGCATACCATTTTCAAAAGAAGACACCCTAGGGTATTCCAAAAGGCCCATGTCACATCTTTTTGTGAAGCCCCTTAGTCACAACACCTGGCTAAATGTAATAGTCATTTTTTTTTTGCATGCGTTTTTTGCACAAACACTGCACTTTGGCTGTCTCTGTCATTAACCTTTTATGTTTTGCTGCTATAAAACACACATATTAGTGTTTGTCAAGGTCCTACGAGTAAAACAGTACCCCCATGTACAGGTTTTATGGGGTTTACAGAAGTTACAGGGCCAAATATGGGGTCTGCCCATTTCAGTTTTTATGCATGGAAATTTGGCACCTTAATTTTCTGTGCCTATGTCCTCTTTGAGACATTATAGCAGCGCAGGAATGAAAATTATCCCATCATGGCATACCATTTTTAAAAGAAGACACCCTAGGGTATTCCAAAAGGTCCATGTCACATCTTTTTGTGAAGCCCCTTAGTCACAACATCTGGCCAAATGTAATGGTCATTTTTTTTTGCATGCGTTTTTTGCACAAACACTGCCCTTTGGCTGTTTCTGTCATCAACCTTTTATGTTTTGCTGCTATAAAACACACATATTTGTGTTTGTCAATGTCCTAAGAGTAAAACAGTAACCCCCATGTACAGGTTTTATGGGGTTTACAGAAGTTACAGGGCCAAATATGGGATATGCCCATTTACATGGAAAATTGGCACATTCATATTCTGGGCCTTTGTCCTCTTTGAGACATTATAGCAGCCCAGGAATGAAAATTACCCCATCATGGCATACCATTTATAAAAGTAGACAACCCAGGGTATTGAAAAAGGACTATGTTTAGTCTTTGTTTGTAGCCACTTAGTCACAACATCTGGCCAAAGGTAATGTTCATATTTTAGTTTTAGTTTATCACAAAAACACTGCCTTTTTGCTGTTTATATCATCCTTTTATGTTTTACTGCTATAATACACCCATCTTTGTGTTCAGCGATGTCCCATGAGTACAAAAATACCCCCTATGTACAGGTTTTATGTGGTTTCAGGAAGTTACAGCGCCCAATATAGGGTCTGCCAATTTGCATGGAAATTGGGCACATTGATTTTATGGACCTTTGTTGCCTTTGAGACAGTATGGCAGCGCAGGAATGAAAATTACCCCACCATGGCATACCATTTGCAAAAGTAGACAACCCAGGGTATTGAAAAAGGACTATGTTTAGTCTTTTTTGTAGCCCCTTAGTCACAAAACCTGGTCAAATTTAGTGGTCATAATTTTTATTTGCTTTTTTCACACAGACACTGCCTTTTTTCTATTTAGATCAACATCATTATATTTTTTACTGCTATAATACACCCATATCTGTGTTCAGTGATCTCCCATGAGTGCAACAATACCCCCTATGCACAGTTTTTATGTGGTTTTAGGAAGTTACAGGGCCCAATATAGGGTCTGCATAAAAATTTGGCACATTGATTTTCTGGACCTATGTTGCCTTTGAGACAGTATGGCAGCCCAGGAATGAAAATTACCCCCCTCATGACATACCATTTGCAAAAGTGGATAACTCAGGATATTCTAAAAGGAGTATTTTAGTTGTTTTATATAACTTATAATGGCCTTAGAGTGGATGGGCTTGACATATAAAGGGACAGGACAAGGTCAGGGGATTTATGAAGTTAGGAATACAGAATAATAAAATAAAATAAATTAGGAACACATACAGATTGCTTTCAAATTAAAAGTTTAACTCTGTGTGATATATTCAAAAGCAATCAGTGATACAGAGGCCAGGTTGAGAGGGGCAGTCAGGGCAATGGTAACTAGAATCCCTCCACCCTCCTTTTTTATAGCAGACTCTGCATCTTTTCTGGGGTGTTAATTTGCAGGCAGTGGGGGGGGATCCTAGTGGGAAAATGTCTGCCACAGAGTCGCTCGACATTTTCAGATTGAACAGTGAGAGGATTAGGGGTCTGTTTAAACAAAATATCAGATGTTACATTTAACACAAATTCCAAAAAAGTATAAGTTTTCCCTGTGCCTGTTTTTTTGTACAGCACATATGCATTATATACTGCGATCTGCATAATATAAAAGGCTACTTTTTTGTACCAAGTTCTAGTTTTTCTTTGAATTAGATATGGCTGCAGGCACCGGTCAGCTAAATCTAACCCCCCCCCCATGTTTTTGTTGTACTCCACAATGCACTTTGACTTTAGGATCTGTGCAGATCTTCCCCTCACAGACACTGGCACTGTAGCTTCATCGTGCATTGTGGAGAGCATGTACACATCTTTTTTATCAGTGTACTGAAGGGCCAGTAGCTCATTGTGTCTTAAAGCTGACGTTGTGCCCCTACTTTTTTTCCATATGTCAGCTTCTGGGGGAAACCTTTGCGATTTTTTCTTGTTGTGCCACAGGCCACGGTTTCAAAATAAAATAAAAATTTTAACCGCTCTGTGTTGGTGTAAAAATTATCGAGCCACAAATGGTACCCTTTATTTAGCAGGGGTAGTAGGAGATCCCACACAATTTTCCCACTTGTGCCAACTGAATCTGGGCAGCCAGGTGGATCCAAGTGGCTATCCTTTCCCTGGTAAATGCGAAATGCCCAGGTATACCCAGTACTGCATTCACAGAGCTTATAAAATTTTACCCCATAGCGGGACCTCTTGGATGGTATATATTGCTTGAAAAGCAATCTCCCCTTAAATTTCATGAGGGACTCATCAATGCAAATGTCCTGCTCAGGTATGTAAATTCTTTAAATTTTTGGGACAGGTGGCTTATCAGGGGCCTTAGTTTATATAACCTGTCATGCAGGGGGTCATTTTTGGGGGGGCACTTAGTATTATCATTAAAATGGAGAAACCGCAGCAATTGTTCATATCTGTCCCTCTTCATAACCCCTGGAAAAAGAGGGGTAGCCAAGATGGGGTTCTGGCTCCAGTATGAACGAATGCTGGGTTTCTTCACAATCCCCATTATTAATGTCAGGGCCCAAAACTTTTTAATCTCTGGTATGTCAGTGGGGTGTCAGCTATTTTTTCTGACATACAGAGATTGGGGATTTTTGGACAGATACTGGCTGGCATATAAATTTGTTTGAGCAACTATGTGCTCAAACATGGTATCTGTCAGAATCAGGGACATATAGTTTATTGGCTCACATACTGGAACATCACTTGTGATGCCAGGAGTCTCAGTAAATTCTGGCATTTCTGGGGCAGTGAAATTTGGGGGTATCCAATCTTGGTCATTTGTGCGACGCCTCCTTTTAGGTGGCGGGCAGGGAGCACCAGCATCAGATGTATCACTCAGGGGCTCTATATCTGATGCCGTAAGGGTTGCGCTGTCAGACAGAGCAGAGAGGGTTTCACTCCCTGAATCTGCGGCAAGAATGGCATAAGCCTCTTCTGCTGAATAGCGTGCCATAAGGGATTTTTTTCAATACAAATTACCACTTCACCACCACCAATTCCCACTTCACCTTCCCCAAAATCCCACTAAACCACCCCAATTACCACCTCCCAATTACCACCCACCTATTCCCACCCACTCTATTCCCTCAGATTGTTTTTTAAAAAAAATTATGATTTTTTTCTTTATATATTTTTTTTTTTTTTTTTTTTTTTTTTTTTATAAACTAAAAAAAAAAAACGAACTGGGAAGGGTAGTGATTGGGAACAGCAGGGAAGGGGTTAATAATAACTAAAGTTCCCCACAAATAAACTTTTGGGCACTGATCAAAGCCCTGACAGGCTGATCACTGTAATATTAGGCTGATCTCAGTAGCAGCTCAGTGATCAGCAGCAAAAACAATATATATATATATATTTGTAACCCCCACAAATAAACCCCCAACGCTTTTGATCAACACTGATCAAAGCCCTAACTGGATAACCAAGTTATATTAGGCTGATCACAGTAGCAGCTCTGTGATCAGCAGCAATATATATATATATATTGTATTTATATTTTTTTATATTTTTTTCCCTCTCTAGCACTACAAACACTAAACTGTCTTCCTCTCTCTCTCAGATCGCACTGAGAGCAGAGAGGAAGCGGATACACTTGTAACAGCCAATGATTCCACTCATTGGCTGCTACAGTGTTACAGGGGACAATCGATACACCTCCTCCATGCTGATTGGATCCTGGGGGAGTGCCAGAGGTGCTAGGCACATCCCCCAACCGGATCCATAACAAACAAAATATCAGAGGGGGCACAGGAGCTGAAAACCGTTATGCCGTTCTATTCCGTCATAACGGCTCTAAAGCCCAGTGTAATTATGACGGAATGGAACGGCATAACGGCGTTAAAAGGTTAAAGGAATGGGGAGGTACTATGTCTATGGACATTTGAGCTAAGGGTCATTTAAGCAAACAAAGGGAAAGTTGAAAATTACAGAGATAAGACAGAGGTATTCATGCAGGGGAATAAACCATTAAACAAAGTACAAAAAAGATATATGGGCCTTAACTGGTTAAACTAACTTTTAACATAATGGTCAGACATAATGGTGACAAAATATGCATTTACAATTATCAAAGCAAAAAAAAACAATATATATAGCAATACACATCAGAAAATAACAGGGTAGGTAAAATAAAGTGATATTACTATCTTCCATAGGCTACCTGTTTGCATAGCAGTGGTACAGCTGAGGTGAATGTCTGTATTTTCTTATTATGACTGGGGTGCTTTTAAAATCAGGCTGTTTGGATAGCAGTGGTACAGCTGAGGTGAATGTCTGTATTTTCTTACTGTATACAGTACTAATAAAATGTTACATTCAATACAACCTTATAGTTAGAAACATAAATGTTACAATTTATAGAATAAATAGATACATGAATTAATTTACCTGGAGATAATATAAATAGAAGTATATAGGAAAAAGTGTTTAAGAATAAATAAAACACTGCAATTTTTTTTAAAGAGAATGGCTAATGCAATAAAAAAGGAAATGAAATATAGGGACTTCAGCAAATATTTGTCCGTCTTCCATTACAGTCCGCTAGTTTAGAGGCTTCAAAAATAAAGCACGTGCTGTAACAGACTTTAGCATTCAAAAAACTAAGACGTGCACTAAATACTGGCCAACAATATAGCCACAAGGTGGGCAAGAATGAACCAGGGGGGCGGAGCTTGACGACCATTTTGGGCAGTACTGAAAATAATAGTTTTCTAAAGATACAGAAAACGGTTTCAAGCAGTTGTTAAATGGACACAATTAAAGAAGAATTTATTATGTGTTTCAAAAGGTGAGTAATAGTTATCATAGGGTGTAGACTGTCCCTTTAAAGCAAAAATGAGAAAATAAAAAACTGAAAGAAAAAAAAACAAGTGGTGGAACATATGTACTAATCACATACTCTGAATCTGAAAAAATAATTAGAGAATTAATCCCAGCTTCAATGGTTTAAGGAGTTCCTGGACTTACTAATATTAGTGTAAGAACAGGTCATTTTGAATATATTTATGGATAATGTAATTAAAAATATGTATTTGAAATCACAAATATAACCAAAAATAAATTACATTTATTTTTTAGTGTCACAAGAACAAAATTAAATCTCATAAGAAAATATTGAGACACCATCATTGGATGTTAATGAATCTAATATTAATGAAATGTTTGATAGTTTAGAATGCAATATAATTAATAAAGAAATAAATGTTAAAGTAAACTACCACCAAACAATATATCATCTCAAAATGAAATACCAATAAATGTAGTGTTAGATTTATCACAAGCCACATTTTGAAATAGTAACATAGAACAGGAGGAGGAAAACAACATTAGCAATGCAGCTGAACATACAATTATTTATTTACAAAATGAAAATAATTCATTGGCATCAGAAAATCAGAACAATCCTGAGGACAATTAATTTTATAAGGATGTTGGTGAATTTAGTTATAAATTAATACAACATAATGTTTATTACGCGGCAGACTTGAGATTATGAATAACACAGTGCTTGAAGATAAGGAAGAAATAGTTCTACAATATCATGCAATAAACAAATTAAATGATTCTGTTGAAAAAAATAATACATATTTGGAAAACATTAGTGAGTCCTTAAAATCAATGGGGGGTAGTTATCAAGCCGTCTACTTTTCTGACTTCGCCGGCCCAATACGCCCGCCTAAGCTTGCCTACCTTCGCCGCCGCGGACCTGAAAAAATACGCCTAAGTTATCAAATAAAGCTGTCAAAAAGCCGCGGGGCGATGAGAAGCGGACTGTGACAGTTATCACTCATCCGATCTCGCTGCTCTTCGGCTTTTTCCCAGCTTTATTGCTAGCCTGTCACTAAGCACTCACACTAAACTACACTGTTCTATCCCTATACCGGCGCCCCCGGAGCCTCCCGCAACTCAATAAAGTTACTAACCCCTAAACCGCCGCTCCTAGACCCTGCCGCAACTCTTATAAATGTATTAACCCCTAAACCGCCGCTCCCGGACACCGCTGCCACCTACAGTATACCTAGTAACCCCTATCCTGCCCCCCCGGACACCGCTGCCACCTACAGTATACCTAGTAACCCCTATCCTGCCCCCCCTACACTGTCGCCCTCTATAATAAAGTTATTAACCCCTATCCTGCTGATCCCGCACCTCTCCGCAGCTAAATAAATAGTTTAACCCCTAAACCGCCGCTCCCTGAACCCGCCGCGACCTATATTAAACCTATTAACCCCTATCCTGCCCCCCTACACCGTCGTCACCTATAAAAAATTTATTAACCCCTAATCTGCCTCCCCTACACTGTCGCCCCCTATAATACATTTATTAACCCCTATCCTGCCCCCCACTACGCCGCCGCCACTGTAATAAAATTATTAACCCCTAAACCTAAGTCTAACCCTAACGCCCCCCTAACTTAAATATTAAATAAATAAATCTAAATAAACTCTTATTAACTAAATGAATCCTATTTAAAACTAAATACTTACCTTTAAAATAAACCCTAATATAGCTACAATATAAATAATAATTATATTCTAGCTATCTTAGGATTTATTTTTATTTTACAGGTACCTTTCAATTTTTTTAAACTAGGTACAATAGCTATTAAATAGTTATTAACTATTTAATAGCTTACCTAACTAAAATAAAGAGAAATGTACCTGTAAAATAAATCCTAACCTAAGTTACAATTACACCTAACACTACACTATACTTTAATAAATTATTCCTATTTAAAAATAAATACCTGTAAAATAAACCCTAAGATAGCTACAATATAATTAATAATTATATTGTAGCTATCTTAGGATTTATATTTATTTTACAGGTAACTTTGTATTTATTTTAGCTAGTTAGAATAGTTATTAAATAGTTATTAACTATTTAATAACTACCTAGCTAAAAGAAATACAAAATTACCTGTAAAATAAATCCTAACCTAAGTTACAATTAAACCTGATACTACACTATCATTAAATTAATTAAATAAACTACCTACAAATAACTACAATTAAATACAATTACATCAACTAACTAATGTACAAAAAATAAAAAAAGCTAAGTTACAAAAAATAAAAAAAAAGTTACAAACATGTTAAAAATATTACAACAATTTTAAGCTACTTACACCTAATCTAAGCCCCCTAATAAAATAACAAACCCCCCCAAAATAAAAAAATGCCCTACCCTATTCTAAATTAAATAAAGTTCAAAGCTCTTTTACCTTACCAGCCCTTAAAAGGGCCATTTGTGGGGGCATGCCCCAAAGAAAACAGCTCTTTTGCCTGTAAAAGAAAAATACAACCCCCCCAACATTAAAACCCACCACCCACATACCCCTAATCTAACCCAAACCCCCCTTACAAAAACCTAACACTAATCCCCTGAAGATCATCCTACCTTGTCTTCACTCAGCCGAGCAGCGATGGAACCGAAGTGGACATCCGGAGCGGAAGAAGTTAATTCTCCAAGCGGCGCTGAAGAAATCTTCCATCCGATGAAGTCATCATCCAGGCGGCGCTGAAGAAAAATCTTCGATCCGGCCGATGTCATCTTCAAAGAGGCGCTGAAGAGGTCTTCTATCCGGCCGATGTCATCTTCCAAACCGGGTCTTGAATCTTCCTCCCGCCGACGCGGAACCTCCTTCTTCACCGACGGACTACGACGAATGAAGGCTCCTTTAAGGGACGTCATCCAAGATGGCGTCCCCTCAATTCCGATTGGCTGATAGGATTCTATCAGCCAATCGGAATTAAGGTAGGAAAAATCTGATTGGCTGATGGAATCAGCCAATCAGATTGAGCTCGCATTCTATTGGCTGTTCCGATCAGCCAATAGAATGCAAGCTCAATCTGATTGGCTGATCGGATCAGCCAATCGGATTGAACTTGATTCTGATTGGCTGACTCCATCAGCCAATCAGAATATTCCTACCTTAATTCCGATTGGCTGATAGAATCCTATCAGCCAATCGGAATTGAGGGGACGCCATCTTGGATGACGTCCCTTAAAGGAGCCTTCATTCGTCGTAGTCCGTCGTTGAAGAAGGAGGTTCCGCGTCGGCGGGAGGAAGATTCAAGACCCGGCTTGGAAGATGACATCGCCCGGATAGAAGACCTCTTCAGCGCCTCTTTGAAGATGACATCGGCCGGATCGAAGACTTTTCTTCAGCGCCGCCTGGATGATGACTTCATCGGATGGAAGATTTCTTCAGCGCCGCTTGGAGGATTAACTTCTTCCGCTCCGGATGTCCACTTCGGTTCCATCGCTGCTCGGCTGAGTGAAGACAAGGTAGGATGATCTTCAGGGGATTAGTGTTAGGTTTTTGTAAGGGGGGTTTGGGTTAGATTAGGGGTATGTGGGTGGTGGGTTTTAATGTTGGGGGGGGTTGTATTTTTCTTTTACAGGCAAAAGAGCTGTTTTCTTTGGGGCATGCAACCACAAATGGCCCTTTTAAGGGCTGGTAAGGTAAAAGAGCTTTGAACTTTATTTAATTTAGAATAGGGTAGGGCATTTTTTTTATTTTGAGGGGGTTTGTTATTTTATTAGGGGGCTTAGATTAGGTGTAAGTAGCTTAAAATTGTTGTAATATTTTTAACATGTTTGTAACTTTTTTTTTTGTAACTTAGCTTTTTTTATTTTTTGTACTTTAGTTAGTTGATGTAATTGTATTTAATTGTAGTTATTTGTAGGTAGTTTATTTAATTAATTTAATGATAGTGTAGTATTAGGTTTTGTAACTTGGGTTAGGATTTATTTTACAGGTAATTTTGTATTTCTTTTAGCTAGGTAGTTATTAAATAGTTAATAACTATTTAATAACTATTCTAACTAGCTAAAATAAATACAAAGTTACCTGTAAAATAAATATAAATCCTAAGATAGCTACAATATAATTATTAATTATATTGTAGCTATCTTAGGGTTTATTTTACAGGTAAGTATTTAGTTTTAAATAGGAATAATTTATTAAAGTATAGTGTAGTGTTAGGTGTAATTGTAACTTAGGTTAGGATTTATTTTACAGGTAAATTTCAGTTTCTTTTAGCTAAGTAAGCTATTAAATAGTTAATAACTATTTAATAGCTATTGTACCTAGTTAAAATAAATTGAAAGGTACCTGTAAAATAAAAATAAATCCTAAGATAGCTAGAATATAATTATTATTTATATTGTAGCTATATTAGGGTTTATTTTAAAGGTAAGTATTTAGTTTTAAATAGGATTCATTTAGTTAATAAGAGTTAATTTATTTAGATTTATTTAATTAATATTTAAGTTAGGGGGGCGTTAGGGTTAGACTTAGGTTTAGTGGTTAATAATTTTATTACAGTGGCGGCGGCGTAGTGGGGGGCAGGATAGGGGTTAATAAATTTATTATAGGCGGCGACGGTGTAGGGGGGGCAGATTAGGGGTTATTAAATTTATTATAGGTGGCGACGGTGTAGGGGGGGGCAGGATAGGGGTTAATACATTTAATATAGGTTGCAGCGGGTTCAGGGAGTGGAGGTTTAGGGGTTAATACATTTATTATAGTTGCGGTGAGCTCCGGGAGCGGCGGTTTAGGGGTTAATATGTATAGAGTAGCTTGCGGTGGGCTCCGGGAGCGGCGGTTTAGGGGTTAATATGTATAGAGTAGCTTGCGGTGGGCTCCAGGAGCGGCGGTTTAGGGGGTAATAACTTTATTTAGTTGCGGCGGTGTAGGGGGGACAGATTAGTGGTGTTTAGACTCGGGGTACATGTTAGGGTGTTAGGTGTAGACAGCTCCCATAGGAATCAATGGGATGTCTGTCAGCAGCGAACTTGTACTTTCGCTATGGTCAGACTCCCATTGATTCCTATGGGATGCGCCGCCTCCAGGGTGGTGGTTTGAAAACCAGGTACGCTGGGCCGTAAAAGTGCTGAGCGTACCTGCTAGTTTTTTGATAACTAGCAAAAGTAGTGAGAATGTGCCGCACTTGTGTGCGGAACATCTGGAGTGACGTAAGAATCGATCTGTGTCGGACTGAGTCCGGCGGATCGAAGCTTACGTCACAAAATTCTACTTTTGCCGGTCTCGAGCCTTTGATAACTAAGCCGTATCAGCCTCGCCACAAATACGCTGCGGAATTCCAGCGTATTTGAGGTTGACGGCTTGATAACTAGGCCCCAATAGCTCAGTCAATGATTTTCCTATGTCAAAAAAATGAAAATGCAGAAAATTACAATTAATCTGTAACAGAACCAACAAATGTAGGTAATTCAGATATTGATGGAATAAATTCTGATGTTATGATTTCTGATGGAAAAAGAAAAGGAAATCAGAATTCTGATGGTAATCTTCCATCTAGTAAAAAACCAATAAGAAAATATAAAAAAAAATAATGTAATATGTGTATATTATTATTCTTTGAGGTAAACATAGTAATTTAAAATAAATGAATATAATAGACGCATTGTAAAATATTTAGAAGATTGATTTGTTTAAGAAATATTAAAGGGACAGTGCACACAAATATGCAGACAAGTATGTGTATTATAAACTTATATAAGTAAGAATATGATTTTATAATGATATAAACATCCATGTTCATTAATTATACAATCATACTTGTGAACACAGCCACTGATGGTCTATACGAATGACTCATATTATTAAAATATCTGAAATCATAAATAAAATATACATGTCCCTTTAATACGTGAGAAAAATATGTAATGTGTTGTATGGTGTATAACTCAAGAAAAGAGAAAAATTGTAAACATTATTTTTATTAAAGGGACACTGAACCCAAAAATTTTCTTTGGTGATTCATATAGAGTATGCCATTTTAAGCAACTTTCTAATTTACTCCTATTATCAATTTTTCTTTGTTCTCTTGCTATTTTTATTTGAAAAAGAAGGCATCTAAGCTAAGGAGCCAGCCAATTGTTGGTTCAGAACTTTGGACAACACTTGTTTATTGGTGCTGTCCAATCAGCAAGGACAACCCAGGTTGTTCACCAAAATTGGGCCGGTATCTAAACTTACATTCTTGCTTTTCAAATAAGGATACCAAGAGAATGAAGGAAATTTGATAGTAGGAGTAAATTAGAAAGTTGCTTAAAATTGCATGCTCTATCTGAATCACAAAAGAAAAAATTTGGGTTCTGTGTCCCTTTAACTTTCGAACAATACAGTAAAGAAATATTACAAACATAAGAAATTAATGTGGATGATAAAATGGTCCACCACGTGTTTTAACACCAGAATAAAATGCCCTTCCCTCCAACCTTCTTTCTCTGAACATCATAGCATGTTGTTCTTTTTGGTTTTCAATAATTCTTGTTAACAGTTTTTTGATTGTTACTTTATTTTTTCTAAAATGATGAAGCATAGAGTCTTTCAAAACTGTAATATTACTGTTTATATTTTCCAGCAAATCACACATTTTTTCAAATGTATTCTCTTCACGTTTTCCTGTTAGAAATTCAAAGAAGTATCATATTAAAATACATTTCACATTTAATTGCAATAAGCACACATTTTAAATATTGTTTGGCTAAAGAAAATAATAAAAAATGAATCGATAGTTCATGTGTTAAAAATAAAAAACTGTGCAACAACAATGTTTGTTTTTTTAATTAAAAAACAAAAATATGCACGCACATAAGTGACATTCTTTATTAAAGGGACAGTAAACCTTAAAAATAATGTTATATAATTCTGCACATAGTGCAGAATTATATAACATTATTTAGGTGCTATAGCCATAAAATCATTTTTTACCTTTTAAAATGTAAAAATGTCAGCTCTTTTACAGACCTGCTCTCTGCTGAGCGGGTCTGTAATATTCAGTCAGCGCATCGGGCCAGCTGTATAGTCACAGCCCGGCCCGATCGCGCCATAAGACTAAGTGCAGCTCGCTCCTGTCAAATTTGAGAACTCTAAGATTTACTAGTATCACACATTTTAAAATGGTAGACTGCAATAGCTATCTAGATTTTAATAGCCATCACTATTTCCCATGGAAAAGAAATGTGCCTTATGGCCAATTCAAAAGAATTCGTCGTAATTGTAGCACTATGAGAGATTATGAGACACAAAGTTTGATATTGAAAGAACGCTTCAAGGAAAAACATTACCCATTGCAGATCATAGAGAATGGTTACGAAAGAGCGAAAAAAGATAATAGAGATAGTTATTTTATAACACATAATAAAGAAAAATCACAACTGATGGAAAACTTTACTCCATTTATTACAGAATATAAGTGTAATCATAAAAGAATACGTCAAATTATTAATAAACATTGGGGTATAATTAAAAAAGATCCTATATTAGGCAATCTGGTGAGCAATAAACCAAGGATAGTATACAAAAAAGCACCAAGCTTAAAATCCCTTCTAGCTCCCAGTAAGATAGTTAAGCATAAAATTCTTAATAGTCGCCAACGAGTGGGTAACATACCAATAGGTACCTTTAGATGCAAAGACAGGAGATGTAAACTCTGTGTCAAGATCACACAGCAACAAACTACATTAAAATCAAATAGCACCAAGAAACATTATTCTATAATTGGGCACATTACATGTGCATCTAGATATGTAATATATCTGCTGTCCTGTGTATGTGGGGTCCAGTACGTTGGTAGAACCTGTAGACGCCTCAGTATTAGATGGTCCGAACATGTTAGGAATATGAAAAAGAACTATAAAAATCATAGTGTTCCCAGACATTGCAATTCCCATCATAATGGTAATAATAATTGCTTTAGTATATGTCCCATTGAACATATTCCAGTATCACATCTATATAATCGATTGTCCAGACTTAGACAGAGGGAGACCTACTGGATACATACCCTTAGAACTCTTCATCCAAATGGCTTGAATCTAAATATAGATTTGGCAGCCTTTTGAGCAGGGTTTGTGTCCAGGGGGTCTCCTTCTGTATTTTAGTGTTTTTAGTGTATTTGTTTAGTTTCCTATGTGACTTATCTCAATCCTATCCCATTTGGTCGGGACCAAATTTTTCATTCATCAAATTTTTTTTCCTGCTAGACATTATCAATGGGGCCACACAGTGCTAATGCCATCTGTATGTTCCCGACTCCTTTTACACATAATTCTACCCCATATTTTAATATGTCTATTAAATATACAACTTCGATCCACATCCATAAGATTGACCAGCTAATTCATATCATTAGTCTCATGTTACCATTTAAATTATATTTTTATCATATCCATTATTGGATACCAAATATTAAATGTATAACTACCAGTGTGAATATGAACTGAATATTAATTGACGGTAGTGTGATAGCCAATAGATTTATAAATGTATCAATGTTTTTTTTATTGTTAATATTACGTTATTTCACTGTATATAATAAGCATCAATTGACAGTTGATTATGTCTTTTTAATTTTAGTTAAGAAATGTAAGGTTTTTAAAAAAAAATTTTTAATGTCCAACTGTTGTATTTTAATATGAACAGCTTAGAAACAGTTAAAGATTAGTCAGACAGGAATCCCATGTCAGATCCACCCATTTAGACAGGTGTAGCAAGGTATAAAAGGTGTGATTATGTAGTCACTGATACAGCCTGATGAAACGGCATGTTTGCTGAGAAACGCGTTGCTGTGATTGTTTTTATCTGAAATAAACCTTTTTATCTGAGTCACCTTGCTACCTGTCACTTATTGCCCCGGTGCAATCCATATCCAACATCGGTGTCTCTCTTGGTTGAGACCGTAACCACTAATAAAATAACCACACAACACAGAATATATAATTAAATTAAGTTAAATGAACAAAAACATTTGCTAAACAACATTATAAACCTAATAAAACAATCACACACACAGACTTCACTTGCATTTTTCTGCAAACAGTTATTTCTATGCATTCCAATCTGGACTGATTTATAGACAGGAAGATCTTGTTCCTTTGAAATCTGCTTGATAGCTCAGGTCTGGTTAAACTGATTAATTTCAGCTTGTTTGGCTTTGCTGCAACACAAGCGGACAGCTCCACCTACTAGCTATTTTAATCAATGCACTGCTTCTCAATGCTTTTAAATAGCAGTCACATGACTGGAAAAAAAGGTTGTTATTCTGAAACGGTGTAAATTGAACCGTTGTAAAACGAGGGCCACCTGTATATATATATATCCCAAAAATACAATGCTTAAAGGGACACTGAACCCACAGATAGAGCATGCAATTTTTAAGCAACTAATTTACTCCTATTATCAATTTTTCTTTGTTCTCTTGCTATCTTTATTTGAAAAATAAGGCATCTAAGCTAAGGAGCCAGCCAATTTTTGGTTTAGATCCATGGACAGCACTTGTTGGTGGGTGAAATTATCCAACAATCAGCAAGAACAACCCAGGTTGATCATCAAAAATGGGCCAGCATCTAAACTTACATTATTGCTTTTTGAATAAAGATAGCAAGAGAACGAAGAAAATATAATAGGAGTAAACTAGGAAGTTGCTTAAACTTGCATGCTCTATCTGAATCATGAAAGCAAAAATGTGGGTTCATTGTCCCTTTAAATTAATGTGTTAATTTACATGCTAAATGATTATAACATGAAATAAAAATATACATATATATATACCGGTAATGATAAATTCCAATTCTTGAATGTCTTCCATTTCTAATTGGTCACTTTCAGGTGCTGCCTTAGTGGTTTCAGCAAGTAATTCATGTGATGTGGTTACTTCTTGCACTAAATTAAAATAAATGTTATTTAATATTATTTTAAGGAACATATGTTAACTAAATAAAATAAACACTTACCTTCATCCACATCCTCAGTATTCTTTTGCTGTGCAACATCACTTTCTGGGCCAACAGAGAAATCTACATGTTCTACACACAAGGAAGAAGTTTGGGAAGATGATGCTGAAGAAGACTGTTGCTCAATGTACACATTAGGGTTTACAGACATTAAAAGTTTAATAAACATTTTTTAATATTTTAAAAATCGCCTCCTACTCTTATTCTTTGTAAGAACTTTCCATTTAATGTCTGCAACCCTTTTGCAACATTGAGCCACAGTCTTTATATGTGTAGCATTTAAATTTACAATTTCAGCAATATCTTCCCAGATTGCATCCCTTCTCTTTAGAATATTAAGGAAGCACTCATAAATTTGCATACATAAATGTATTGCAAGGTATTATGGTAACAGAAATAATATAACAGTAAATATGATTGGTTAACAAATATTGCACATTGAACATTTTTTTATAACATATACGCTATTTCATAATAATTGAACTACAAATGAGTGATAAAATTACAAAAATAAAGAGCGTAAAAACCTTTTAATGTACGATTTAACTAAAAAGAAAACAAAATATAACCAGAACAGTAAAATCAAAATTCATTGCGAAGGAGAGGGCGTAAGATGGGCGTTCTATGGGTGTTCCATGGATGTAACCTGAGTAAATCTCACAGATACGATGATATAAAAACATACGCCATACGATTCGCACATTTAACACACATACATGTCTCCCCACCCATCCTTTGGCGAATTAACATGAATAACATTATTTACAATATTTATTTAATTGAACAAATTTAACTATATAACGTAAATAGACAATATACTATAACTGTAGTTTTAAATTTTGAAATATGCAAACACAATCTGAAATAAAGTGATTAATTTAAATTACGAAGCGACGCAATAATATATCATACGATCATTACGCAAGGTGTGAAATATGCGAGATAAGCCAGTCAGAAATACACATTTCTCACCGACAATGACGACCTTTCTATCATCGACCCTTTTGTTTTAAGACTATTCCCTTTTTTCCTTAATCTGTCTATCTGGACTTTGGCCGTCATTAAAATCTCCTCCCCAGATGATATAATACTCTGCTTCTTCTATAAGTTTTGCCAGGAGAGAGTCCCAAAATTCTGGCTTCAAATCGTTGGGCCCGTATACATTACAGAGAGTAAAAAGATCATTAGCTATATTTAATTTCAGAATTATAAATCTTCCCTCTAGATCAGCAATAGTTTGTATAATTTCATATGGCAATTTTTTACCCAGTAGTATGGCCACTCCTCTCTTTCTACCGGCAAAAGGTGTAGCAATTACCTCTTTTACCCATACAGTTTTTACAGTTCTGTTTAAAATGTGTCTCTTGTAAAAATGCAATATTGGCTCTCAAACCATAGAGATATTTAAGAATGGCTTCCCGCTTAATAGGAGAGACTATACCACCTACATTCCACCAAACAAGGGCAATTTTATTTACATTTGAAACCATCCTAGTATATTACGGGGCTCTGTTCCAGAGAGAGGGGGAAACAAAACAAAACACAAAAAAAAAAGAACCTCCAAAACATTTTGTGTACTTCTTTAATACCCATTCACCTATCTATTCCCTTTCCCCCACATAGAGCATCTTCATACTAATCATTTTATTACCAGTAATCTGTTAGGACTGCCTAATTATCATTACTAACACATTCTATTCTCTTATTCCTTTTTCCTGCATAAAATTCCTCAAGTCCTGTCTATTGTTTAGTAGAATATATTCTTTACCTTCCTGAATTTTAATCCTAGCTGGATATATCATTATTGCCTTTATGCCTTCCTTTATAAGTTTTGTGCATAATGGTGCCATTTCCCTTGCACTATTTAAGGTTTCAAGAAAATAGTCCTGAAAAATCAAGATTTTATTGTCTCCTATCTGACCTGTCTGTTTTTTCCTATAAAATTGTAGTAACGAAATTTTGTCCTGAAAGTTCATCATCTTTGCTATGATTGGCCTGGGCCTAGTTCTATTCTCTGTCCTAGGGTCTATATGATGTACACTCTCGACTGTCATTGGGTAGCTAGATATAGGCATATCTAACAGCTTTGGGATAATTTCAGATACTAACTTTATAAGTTCTTCTTGATTCTGACTTTCAGGTACTCCAATTATCCTAATATTGTATCGTCTCGATCTATTCTCTAGATCCTCAAGTTTCACTTGTACAGAGATCAATGCTTTACTATTAATATCTACCTGGCAATTGGAATTATTTTGGTTATCCTCTAAAGTTGAGATTCTCTGTTCCATTTTAGATAGTCTCTGTGAAAACTTTTACTTCTGAGGTTAAAGTTACAATTTCTTTTATTAATTGGTCAAACTGTGGGAGGAAGATGTCTGAAATGCTTTTAATTATTAGCTGTGTTTCAGTACTTTCTATATGTTGGTGCTCATCAGACATTACTTCTTTTTGCGAAGTCTTAGCAATGTTTTTAGCTTTTTTAGCTTTATTTCGTGAAGGCATCCCTGGGGATTTGTGTTTAGGGTGCGTTATAAATCTCTTCATTCAAGGGGAGAAAGAAAAAAAAGGCCCTCCAGCTATTTATGAAAAAAGCCCTGTGATAAACTTATGACTCTTCTTGGAGTGATTAGTGAGGGGAACAAGGAAAAAGATTTGTCCCTCCTCTTTCCCCCTTTTTTTTTTTTATTTATTTATTTCCCTATGTGTGTGTTGTGTATATTTCATTCCTGGAAATGCAAATACAAAACCAAAACGAAAAAGACCAGGAAAGTTAATTTGGGCCAAAATTATCTGTTGTCTTTCAAAACTTGCTAAAGACAGGGTGGCACTGACCCAACACTCTATTCTCTTTCTAGGCCAGGAGACTACAACCGCCAAAAGCTCTAGATTTATCACTATGACTCTACTTTTAGCGTCATCCTTTAAGAAGTTATTGATTATGTTATTAATTATTTATAGAGTAGACTGATGTTAAGGGAGAAGCATATTAGGAAATTCATCAGTAAATGAGAAATGTATCCTGTCACTGAGACATGGAATATTATACCCATTTTGAAATAGTGAATTTATGTTTAATGAAAACTTACATGGGATATGTTGTCTGGAGGGCACTGCACGTAACCAGCATGTAATGAAAAATTCCAATTCTCTGCGACTGTCGGAAGTCTGCAGGTGATGAACCCTAATGGTAAAACTTTCTATACCTTACCCACTAGGAGATGACAATACCCTTAACAACACAATAACCCAAATAAACACACAGACACCAGTTATGGGAGAAAAACCTCTTCCCCGTCCGGGGAAAAAGATTGTATTTATTTAGAACAATAACTTAATCTTAACTTAAATAACTTAATAATTTAACTTTGGCCAGCAAGATCTTCCCTTTCCTACAACTCCTAAGAAAGGGGAGTGACCACCCTAAAGGAATGGGGGCGCCTCCATTCTGTCAGCCTGGAGGGCTTTTTAGGAGGGATCATGCAGGGAGCCACTGAGCGTCAACCCTTGCGGCTAATGATGAATGTGCTCATGTGTCCCCTCCCCCTTCACCCCGCCAGGCTGAGCCTACCACAAATATGTCACACCCTGCTGGACTGGAGTTGAGGGACCCCCAAACTGCTGAGACAACGGTTCCTCGGCCAAAAGACTGTTAGTTCCGAAGGAGGGTCCCTGAAAGCACAACTACAGCACTTTGGTCTTACCAAGGTCTGATTGAATATTCAGCCCCAGCCAAAGTGAGACTATTAGTGGCATCTCTGCTGTCGACTGGAACACTCAATCCATTGCATCCATAACTGGAAACCGAACACCTGTAACTTGGGAGGGAAGACAAGAACAGGTTAGTGACCCTACTTCCTGCCTGCAGACACTAATATAGGCTCTGCAACATCTACCTCTAGCTGCAACATCAGCTAATACACTTAAACAAAAACAACTAGCAGTTCAGACAAAAGTTAACCCTTAAGTTGCTGCATGCTTAGTCATCTCTCCACTTTAGAAATAACTAGAAACAAACCAAATTTCTTAATAAAATTTTTTCTCCCAGTGGCATTTTATGAGTAAGATCTCCTTCTGTCCTAGTTGGTTTTATTTTATCTCATTTATTTAATTATTATTGTATTTTGTTTGTGTTTTTATTGTTTTTTTTATTAGTTATTACACATTGTTAAGAACATCATAAACAAAAAAAAACAAATTGAAAAAATACCAAATTATACATTGCAATACATGCATTTCTTGCAGACAAAACATATTACACTATATCACGGTAGTACATTATTATCTGTGAGGCTAGTACCTTTATAAAAACATAATAAAGAATTCAAACAATATATGTCGTATTTTCTGGGCAGAGGGACTGACTTATCACTGGAGCACAGGGACTTTGTGTTGAGAGCGGTGCGGTTTCTGCTCCAACACAACTTCTTTATGTTTTAGAATAAATTTAATCTCCAGAGACGTGGAACCGCTATGGGGGCAAAATTTGCCCCCTCCTACGCAAACCTATTCATGGGTTGGTGGGAGCGGTTCCATGTCTTTGGGGGTAAAAGAGAATACACACAGTGCATTGTTAAATATTTGAGATATATTGATGACCTGTTGGTTATCTGGTCAGAGACTAATCACCAAGCTAAAATTTTGTTTGATATGTTCAATAAGAACAACATAGGTCTGAGATTCACTTTTGAATGGAATCAGACCAGGATCAACTATCTGGACATAACACTTATATCCGATTGTGAGCTAGGAAGAGTGTCCTCATCTCTCTATAGGAAACTTATTTCTGGGAATACACTCTTGCATGCCCGAAGTAGTCATCATAGACATGTGTTTAAAGGCATTGCAAATGGCCAGTTCATGCGGATAAAAAGGAACTGCACCCGGGAAGAGGATTTCCTAGAAGAGAATGAGGATCTAAAATCCAGATTAAGGGATAGGAGCTATCCAGAGAATTTGGTCAATAAAGTCTTTGAAGAAATTTCCTCAATGGACAGAAATTGTCTCTTGGACGTCAAAGAGAAAATAAAATGATGAGGCAGCCACCAAATAAAACAAAGCCTACTCTGGTTACGGCCTTCTCAAATCAATATCACCAAGTCTGTCAGGTGATAGATAGGAATTTGCCCATCCTTCATGGAGATAGGGTTCTACGTGAACTTATAGGTGATGGTTGCAATTTCTTCTACAAACGGAACTTAACTTTGGGGAATTTACTTTCTCCTAGCTTGTTGCATAAAGATGACAGTGGCAGTTAATTGCTGCAAGTTAAGGGAACTTATAGGTGTGGTAAAAGGACATGCAAATCTTTCGACCACATGAATGTTTCTAAGACCTTTACCTCAGCACATACATCTGAAATTTTTTATACAAAGGGTTGCATTAAGTGTGGCAGTCAATATGTCATATATTTGGTTGAATGCATACAGTGCAACAAGCAATATGTAGGCAGAACAACCAGGCCAGTAGGCAAACGGATTAGGGAACACCTTTCTTATGTAACCCAGGAAAGAGCGGTCTGAGCCCTATCCAAACATTTTCTAGAGGTTCACTCTGGGGATGTTGGAACCTTCAGGTGGCAGGCTATCGAGCTTATCTCCAGACCACCTAGGGGTAGTGATAAATTACAAATTCTTTCCAGGCAAGAAATATACTGGATACATAAATAAAAGAAGACAGATGCGCCACATGGCCCAATATTGTTTGGTCCAAAGATATATGTAAAGATGTACGTGGATTGAACTCACATTTATTAAAGCACCTCAGTTAGTGCTATAGAGGCAGTCTGGGATCTCTATCAGTCACCCAGGGGACCAAACTCCGGCAATAGTATGTTGTCTGTATCAAATGACAAGAGAGACAAAGTGCCTATATGGCCTAGTATTGTCTAAGCAATAATTGCAGAATAATAAGATAAGATGGTACTCACAATAGTTGTAGCATCTCCTTTGATGCTATAGAGGCAGAGTGGGATCAATATGGTCACCCACCAGACTTAACCAAGGGCTCACTGGATGCAGATGAAGGTAGAACCACCATTCGTCAGGATTGCCAGGATGAAATGTGTCCTCTCACTCAGAGGGATAGCAAACCAGCAAACAATGAATAGCAAGTGTTCCAGATATATATAAAAAAGTTTTATTAAAATCATAAAACAAGGCAACGCGTTTCTCAGCTCTAGGCTGTTTCATCAGGCTTCATAAAAACATTTGAGAACACTTGCTATATATACACTTTAGATCTAATTAGTCTAAATCAGAATCACATGGTGGTGGGAGGAGTCCAAGAAGCAAATAGAGCACTATTGGCCCATTTTGTTGTAAACAATAATACACCCATTGGCAGATATATGAGTAAATATATAGACATACTTAATAAAATAACAATATTTAGATATAAAGTTGTCATATAACTTAATAACACTTTGTATAAAAAGATCAGCTATAATCAATATAAATCATCCTAAACCATCTCAGATAATATATAGAATAAACTGATAACTTTCATGTAATGTTTGATATTATTTAACAGTCAGCGTAATATTATTTAGCATCAGTAGTCTAAAACAGTTCGTACTCAGATCAAATAGAATAATAATGGTCCTAGATAGTGTGGGGCCATATTAGATAATCACTTCTACAAATATAAGAGGCCTCTATGGCGTGCGAGTTCAGACCCCCCAAGTATATACCAACATTGATAATTGATACAAGTTATTATTTCATCTAAATGAGCTAATAATGACTAACCTCAATAGATCAGACAGTTTGTGAATGGTGTAGCGTTTACTTACAGCATGATCAGTTTGTTACATTGATACTAAAAAGTTGGCGTGTGTGTATGTTCATTGCGCATGTCTTAGGAGGTCCTGTCTATCGGATCAGATTCGCTACAATTGTTAGCGTAAGTAATAAGACTTAGGGGAATACCAGTTAAAGATTGGATTTTGTCAAATAGTATACTATCGAGCGTTCAAACTCAATTATTTTATGTTCACTTAGATCTAAGTTGTGCTAATACGTCCGATATAGAGTGTAAGTGTGAGGTTTATTGTCCAATGGCAACTGACCTATCTCAGCCACACCTATTAGCTCTTACGTTAAGCTCCGGGATTGGATGCAAGTGTTTGTTATCGGAGTATCTCAATGCGTCATGGGGCGGATCAGAGTGATGTCTACCCTAGTTAGTATACGCTTATCCTCAATACTGAGAAATACGTAATGGTATGTTAATATGGGGCGTGTTGCTGTTACTAACATCATTAGTGACATATTGACAGTATGTAAACATCCTACAAATAAGTAATGATTGTTCTTTTTAGAAAAAACTATAAGACCAGAACAGTGTACAGTTCGTATATATAAGCAACATAATACTATATGTATATCTATCAAAATTGACTGTATAAAAAATATATATAAGTGATGATAGAAAAAGTATGATCGATAGAGACGGAATGGTCTCTATGTGCAATGTTATAAAATAGTCACTATATATGTGTCGGATAAGTCAGAGTGAATGTAGTATAATACTAATTGACTGTTAATGTAAAAAGATATTGTGAAATTTATCATGTCTTATTATAAGTAAATATACTCATCAATATTTATATTTACATGTAAAAACAGTCACGATATCTCTGCACATATATTTGAGACCAAGGTGATAAAGGAATATTATTTTTGACTAAAAATATTCATAAAACGTGAGTGTATAAAGACTAAATACTGAGTGTATGGATAATGTCAAAAGGAGATGCTACAACTATTGTGAGTACCATCTTATCTTATTATTCTGCAATTATTGCTTAGACAATACTAGGCCATATAGGCACTTTGTCTCTCTTGTCATTTGATACAGACAACATACTATTGCCGGAGTTTGGTCCCCTGGGTGACTTTTAGAGATCCCAGACTGCCTCTATAGCACTAACTGAGGTGCTTTAATAAATGTGAGTTCAATCCATGTACATCTTTACATATATCTTTGGACCAAAAAATATTGGGCCATGTGGCGCATCTGTCTTCTTTTATTTTTGTAGATTGCTGCTTTGGATCCCGGCCTGGATCTCTACAGATAGCTGCCTTGATCTTCACTTCAGAGACTTTCAGTACATAATATTAAGAGACTTTTTATCCACCATATTACTGCTCTAATCATGTCTATATTACACTGAGAGACTACATGCTTAGGAATTGATACTTGTGCAATAATATTTTTATTTATATATCTTTCTCTTAGGAGGTTGTTTGTTAAATCTTTTGTTTAATTAGGTTATGTCAACTGCTTACTATTAATATTGCATATCACTCTATTTCCATCTTTCTCTTAGGAGGTTGTAGTTCATATATGTGATTCTCTCACTCGGTGTATTCAACATTAAGCACATTTATATCTCTATATTTATATTTTTTTCTCCTTGTGAGGCCAATTCATATATACCTATATCCAGCCCATAAAGGGTTTAGAGGATTGAGTAAAGTCACCTCTCATATAGTCCAATTTATACTAGGGCCCCCCTACATTTTGTACTGGATACATAAGCTTGGTAGCCTGCTCCATGGGGGTTTTAACTCGGAATTTGATATTATAAATTATTGGCATAGATAGAGTAGATCATGGTTTATTTAACTCAGAATTTGATATTATAAATTATTGGCATAGATAGAGTAGATCATGGTTTATTCCATACTGCCTATCTTTCTTTACTGCTGTGTAAAAACTGTGCTGCCTTCTTTGTCTTAATTTGAATGGTGTATTCCATATAACTTTGGGTTTATTCCACAACAGCTAATTAGGTGAGGGAACGTAGATATGCAAGGTGATTTATAGAATAGGTATGTCACAAACTCTCTTTATGGGTTATTAACCCAGGTTTGTTATAAATATGCATTATTGATTTCTAGCCTTGTTGAGTTTAATCTAGCTTAATTTATTTGTTTATTTTGATTCATCAAATTTGTTCCTCTGGTACCTAAATTTATTTTGATATTTCAATTATTAAATATACCCATTTAATGGAATAGCTTATTTGTACTTTCAACTTTGTCTTGTTCCTTCCAGATCCAGCCATTAAACGTTAATAATGTATATTAACACATATTAGTATTGTTAAGGTGATTTTCTAATGTGCCTTGTTTAACTGTTAATAGTTTCTTCATTTGTTATTCAACATTCCCTATATATAGGCTGCCTCTGGTAATCATTTAGCTGATCCCATTTTCAGCATAGAGTAAATGTAAGATTTTAACTGTGTTTCTTTGTAAACCAACCCCACTGGGGGAGTGGCTAACAGGTATATACGGTGTTCATATGAACACTTGTAACATGTCTATGACTACGGCCGTTTTGTGCCGAAACCGGTCAGACTATATTTTAACTTTCTCTTTGCTGAGTCTGTTATATATCTTTTAACCTATGGAGTAATACTATAAAGATTTTTTAATCCCTTTTAATCTGGAGTTGAATTTTTCCTGTCCTGGACGTGCAAAGGATCTCTCTTTTTTTAAATATATGTTCCCTTCTGCTTCATAAATCTAAGGTATTTCACGAAAAACAATCTGTACTGTTCTTCTAAGATATATTCGGCTAGATTACGAGTTGTGCGTTATTCTGAAAAAGCAGCGTTAACAAGTCCTAACGCTGCTTTTTCACTACCGCTGCTATTACGAGTCTTGAAGGTTTAGGGTCACCGCACACTTCTTTGGCCTTACCGCAAAACGACTTACGTAAACTTTGTAAAGTCTTTTTTCTATGTGACTTCCATAGCGCCGGTATTACGAGTCTGTCCTGGGAGGCCAAAAAGTGAGCGGTACACCCTACCCTGTCAAGATTCCTAACGCATTTAAAAGTCAGTAGTTAAGAGTTTTATGGTACAATGCCGTAACATAAAACTCATAACTAAAGTGCTAAAAAGTACACTAACACCCATAAACTACCTGTTAACCTCTAAACTGAGGCCCTCCCGCATCACAAACACTAAAATTACATTTTTACCCCTAATCTGCTTCTCTGGACACCGCCGCCACCTACATTATATTTATGAACCCCTAATCTGCTGCCCCCAACATCGCCGCCACCTACATTATATTTATTAATCCCTAATCTGCCGCCCCCAATGTCGCCTCAACCTACCTACACCTATTAACCCCTAATCTGCTGCCCCCAACGTCGCAGGCACTATACTAAATGTATTAACCCCTAAACCTAAGTCTAACCCTAACACCCCCTAACTTAACTATAATTTAAATAAATCTAAATAAAATAACTATAATTAACTACATTATTCCTATTTAAAACTAAATACTTACCTATAAAATAAACCCTAAGCTTGCTACAATATAACTAAGAGTTACATTGTAGCTAGCTTAAGGTTTATTTTTATTTTACAGGCAAGTTTGTATTTATTTTAACTAGGTACAATAGTTATTAAATAGTTATTAACTATTTAATAACTACCTAGCTAAAATAAATACTAAAGTACCTGTAAAAAAAACCTTAACCTAAGTTACAATAACACCTAACACTACACTATAATTAAATACATTTACTAAATTATACAGTATACAATTACCTAAATTAAATTAGCTAAAGTACAAAAAAAGCCACACTAAATTACAGAAAATAATAAACAAATTACAGATATTTAAACTAATTACACCTAATCTAATAGCCCTATCAAAATAAAAAAGCAACCCAAAATAAAAAAAAAACTAGACTAAACTAAACTATCAATAGCCCTTAAAAGGACCTTTTGTGGGACATTGCCCCAAAGTAATCAGCTCTTTTACCTGTAAAAAAAAAATAGAAACAACCCCCCCCAACAGTAAAACCCACCACCCACACAAACAACCCCCCAAATAAAATACTATCTAAAAAAAACTAAGCTCCCCATTGACCTGAAAAGGGCATTTGGATGGGCATTGCCCTTAAAAGGGCAGTTAGCTCTTTTGCAGGCCCAAACCCTAACCTAAAAATAAAACCCACCCAATACACCCTTAAAAAAAAACACTAACTCCCTGAAGATCGACTTACAGTTCTGAAGACCAGACATCCATGTCAAGGAAGCGGCAGAAGTCTTCATCCAGCCGGGCTTAAGTCGTCAACGAAGCCGGGAGAAGTCTTCGTCCAAGCCGGGCGAAGTGATCCTCCAGACGGGCAGAAGTCTTCATCCAGAAGGCATCTTCTATCTTCATCCATCCGACGCGGAGCGGGTCCATCTTCAAGACATCCGACACGGAGCATCCTCTTCATCAGACGACTACCCGACGAATGAAGGTTCCTTTAATTGACGTCATCCAAGATGGCATCCCTTAGATTCCGATTGGCTGATAGAATTCTATCAGCCAATCGGAATTAAGGTATAAAAAATCCTATTGGCTGATGCAATCAGCCAATAGGATGAAGTTCAATCCTATTGGCTGATCCAAACAGCCAATAGGATTTATCTCGCATTCTATTGGCTGTTCCAATCAACCAATAGAATGCGAGCTCAATCCTGTGAGTTATTGGGTGGGTTTTATTTTTAGGTTAGGGTTTGGGCCTGATTACTTTGGGGCAATGCCCCGCAAAAGGCACGTAAAATATGTTGATAGTTTGTTATACGGTGAGGAATCGGCACTTCGTCTTTTATGTACGAAGTATAGTTGACATATGATCCACACACATTGGGCAATGTTTGTGAGGGGGGATCTCGGGTTTAACTTATAGATTGGGAGAAATTGAATAGGAGAAACTTATGGTCTGAGTAACTTAGTAAGAAGAAAACTTTTTGAAGACATCAGTGACAGCTCCCAGCTGACTGTAGGGGCGTCAATATTAGTGCCCTTACCCTGCCCCGATTGGACTTCTCTTGAGCAGTTACGCCCCAAACACTCCAATATTTGACGTATACAGGCCAATTGGACTTTAGCTGAACCGAAAACACGGAAGTGTATCGTGTTTGTATTATAGCTACATAGTAGCTGTGAGTAAATATAGAGAAGCATTGCGCTTGACACAAAGTGTTCTAAACATTATGGTTAGTAACACATTGTAAGTATTTAGATGGTTGGGGAGCGGGAGTTATATACATATGAAATCCTCACATAATTATACTTATAAAGAAATAGTGGCCATTTTTAATTATGATCATAGAGCATTGCTAATATGAATCTATGTTATCATGTAGAAAAAAGAGCTTTGCTTCATCCTCTGTTGACACCAATTGACAAATTTAATTCTTGCAAAATGTGAGACACTTACCCATATCATATGGAGGAAAAGTTTGTATGCCTGCTTCCTGATATAAATTGCACAATACAAACATTTATTATTTTTAAAAAATTAGAGAATTGTTGTTACAAAGGAAGGAATAAGACACCCTTAGCCTCCTATACAGTAGAGAAAATATATATTAAAAGAAATGTGCGAAAAAATGGAGATAGGTTAAGAAAATAAAATATGTTTTTATTTTGTTTGAAGCTTAGTGAACCAGGTACACAGATTTAGGGCCAACAGGTGTTCTATATCAATTAGAGAACATGCCCTCCTAAAGGGAGGCTAATGCTAGTCAGTGAGCAGATATATAAGGCAGGGGTAGTGGTAGGATGATTATATGCCTGAGGAAATGGTTTTAAACCAAGAAACTTGTTGCATTTTTTAGGGGGGCATTGGAATACCCCTTGTCCACTTTTATAACACTGCTGTGTTGTATTTTAAACTTTGTTTTTAATAAATACATATTTTTTTATGAAAAAAACCTTTTGAGTAGATTCATCCTACCTGCCTGCCACTCTGATCAACATTTGGGAGACTAACCTTGCAAACTTCTACACCTTCTTTTGGATTTCTATATATGGGGTGAGCTGACACATCTCTCCTCAATCTGCCAGCCTACTTCTACTGTGCTCAGCTGAAATGTGAGTACCCATTTGGGACTTTATTAAAGTGAATACAATTACATTTTGAATGATCTGCACATGTAGTGCCTGTATTTGTGTTTCACTCCATCCCAGCACTGCAGCACAAAGGAAAAACTCTACTGTGGGTGAGCTGTTACACCTGTCCAAATCTACAGCCTATACCTACTAGCACATAAGTGTGCTTTTGTAATATGTGAGTACCCATTTGGCTTGTTCTTTCATTGTAATCTACATATATCTGATGATACCACACATGAGGTGCCCCTCTGTTTTTTCTTATTTTGTATAGCCTACCCGGATCTGTCGGTGAGGAGGAGGCAGCCAGCACCTGTCCCTTTGGAATTAAAGAGGACTCTGTTATATTTAATGGTCAAAAGAGACATTTTATTCATATTAATATTCTATTCTACTGTTATTTTCTGAAATATCCTCTTATGCATGCATGTGTTTATATATATATATATATATATATATATATATATATTTATGTATATTTGGTATATAGGATTGTGCTATTCATATGATAAGTAAGATTCACACTATTGAACACACATTCAATTCTTTTGCTTATTGCTACCTTTAGGTCAGCGCCCCCTCCCTGTAATTAGGGTATACATCTATTATTATCTTTAGTGATGAAAAGCTTGGTTGGGAATCCCCACCTGTATCTGATATGATTTGATCTTAACACGCTGGTTATATCTCCAAATGATTTCCTCTTTTGCAGAGTGCGCTGGGGCTAAATCTGCAAAGATCTTTAGTTGGCCGAATTTCTCTGGCAACGCTGGGTTGCATAGGATAGCTATTTGGATGCGTTCTTTGTAGGTTAAGCAGTGCAGTCTGACTATTACATCCCTAGGTTGGTCGGATGTTAGATTTTTAGGGCGAGCTGATCTGTGGGCTCTGTCTATAAGATCCTCAGTATCAGTGTTCGGGTTAGCTAGATAGTGAAATAGATCAGTCAAAAAGGGTAACAGGGCTGCATTGGATATGTCTTCAGAAATCCCTCTAATTCTTAAGTTGTTACGACGTGACCTATTCTCAAGGTCCACCATCTTGTCTTCTAATTCAGAGAGTTGTAGAACTAAATTTTGAGTGTAGCTAAGGATCTTAGTTTGGATATAAATCAGAGCTATAAAATTTTATTTAAAACTACTAAGTCACAAGTTTGGAGAGTATCCCATATGCGACTTTTAAATAATACTAATATTACCCCTGCGGAAGTATCTAGGTGGTCCTCAAGACTAAACATAAGTTGTTCTAGATGCTCCTTCCCGAAAGCAGATATAATGCATTGTATGTGGTCCTGTCCCAAGATTAGAGACTTTTGGAAAAAAGTTAACTTTTGGCTAAATGCATTTTTAGACACAGACTTAGTCATAGAATCCAAAGATATTATATTTTTAAGTTTTGATATGAATAATAATAAGGATCTAATAAATACATGGACATTACTTGGTAGAAATATGATACTTAGATCATAGAAAGCTAGGGCTAGTCCCAGCATAAAATGTTTTACAAACAGAATCCTTACCCAAATAAATATAGAATAATGTGATCCGATACTATCACAGGAGAAGAGGGTACAAAGTTTTTTTTCACAAAATGGGATAAAGTAATCCTGTCATTACCAGAAATTATCCAGAAACAATTGGTGGCAGGTTTCCACAAATCCGATTATTTCTCTATGGCTATTTTAATGGGTGTTTTCCCACATTCCCCTTTTTTTGTCTTTTTGGCTATGTGGATTATGGATATGTAAAACATAGGAATATTATACTATGTAAAACATGGTAATACTGTACTGATACTGAGCAGACAAGTATTTTCTCGTTGCTGATTAATGTTAAATGTAAATGTATGTATATAATTCATCAATAAACATATATGATAATAAAAACAAAAGAAAAGGATATTAGTTTGGTCTACTTTCATATCTTCTTGCCTCCTTTCTAGTGTGTCAATTCTTTTGTTAGTGGTGGCCAGATCTTTTTTAGGATCTGCAATTGATGAAGTCAGTTGTTCAGAAAAAGATGCATGGTGTACATTTAACAGTGATTTAAGAGAGTTCAGTATGAAAGAGGGTGACTCTTGAGTTTGGTCTGCTACTTGAAACTCTTTGATTGCCTCCATAGAGAGAGGCGAGGATTCAGGACTTGATGGTTGGGAAATTTCTATTGGCTGATTGGAACAGCAGGTAGAATGCCAGCTCAATCCTATTGACTGATTGGAACAGCCAATAGAATTGAAGTTCAATCCTATTGGCTGATTGCATCAGCCAATAGGATTTTTCCTACCTTAATTCCGATTGGCTGATAGAATTCTATCAGCCAATCGGAATCTAAGGGACGCCATCTTGGATGACGTCACTTAAAGGAACCTTCATTCTTCAGTCGCCGTGGAAAGAAGAGGATGCTCCGCGTTGGATGTCTTGAAGATGGACCCGCTCCGTGCCAGATGGATGAAGATAGAAGATGCCGTCTGGATGAAGACTTCTGCCCGTTTGGAGGACCACTTCTGCCGGATTCGTTGAGGACTTTGGCCCAGTTGGATGAAGACTTCTCCCGGTAAGGTGATCTTCAAGGGGTTAGTGTTAGGTTTTTTTAAGGGGGTATTGGGTGGGTTTTAGAGAAGGGTTGGTTGTGTGGGTGGTGGGTTTTAATGTTGGGGGGATTTGTCATTTTTATTACAGTTAAAAGAGCTGATTACTTTGGGGCAATGCCCCGCAAAAGGCCCTTTTAAGGGCTATTTGTAATTTAGTGTAGGGTAGGGCTTTTTTTATTTTTGGGGGGCTTTTTTATTTTGTTAGGGGGATTAGATTAGGTGTAATTAGTTTAAAAATCTTGTAATTTGTTTATTATTTTCTGTAATTTAGTGTTTGTTTTTTTTGTACTTTAGCTAATTTTATTTAATTGTATTTAGTTTAGGGAATTAAAATTATAGTGTAGTGTTAGGTGTTAGTGTAACTTAGGTTAGGTTTTATTTTACAGGTAAATTTGTATTTATTTTAGCTAGGTAGTTTATTAAATAGTTAATAACTATTTAGTAACTATTCTACCTAGTTAAAATAAATACAAACTTGCCTGTAAAATAAAAATAAACCCTAAGCTAGATACAATGTAACTATTAGTTATATTGTAGCTAGCTTAGGGTTTATTTTACAGGTAAGTATTTAGTTTTATATAGGAACTATTTAGTTAATTATAGTAATTCTATTTAGATTTATTTAAATTATATTTAAGTTAGGAGGGTTAGGGTTAGACTTAGATTTAGGGGTTAATAACTTTAGTATAGTGGCGGCGACGTTGGGGGCGGCAGATTAGGGGTTAATAAATGTAGGTAGGTGTCGGTGATGTTAGGGACGGCAGATTAGGGGTTAATAATATTTAACTAATGTTTGTGAGGCAGGAGTGCGGCGGTTTAGGGGTTAATATATTTATTATAGTGGCGGCGATGTCCGGTTCGGCAGATTAAGGGTTAAAAAATTTATTTTAGTGTTTGCGATGTGGGAGGGCCTCAGTTTAGGGGTTAATAGGTAGTTTATGGGTGTTAGTGTACTTTATAGCACTTTAGTTAAGAGTTTTATGCTACGGCGTTGTAGTGTAAAACTCTTAACTACTGACTTTAAAATGCGGTACCAGTCTTGACAGGAGAGGGTGTACCGCTCACTTTTTGGCAGACTCATAATACCGGCGCTATGCAAGTCCCATTGAAAAAAGAGGACGCGCAATTTACGTAAGTGGATTTGCGGTATTTCCAAGTCTGGCCAAAAAAATGAGCGGTACACCTGTACCTGCAAAACTCTTAATACCAGCGGGCGTTAAAAAGCAGCGTTGGGACCGGCCAACGCTGCTTTTTAAGCCTAACGCACAACTCGTAATCTAGCCGTTTGTGATTAAAATGTCTTATTTCTGGTATTTGACAACGTTTTCATCTCTGATATATAAAAAAGGAAGAATCCAAAAGACTTATATAAATCAAGTGTTAGAAAAAAAAGAATTAACAAAAGGATTTCTGGACTTTAATGACCTGATGATCTGAACCTCACCGCTCTGGTGAGATGATCTAATACATCTCGTCAGTACCCCTAGGTCTCTCAAAGACTTTTAAAAGGGCATTTCCCCCCCCCCCCCCCCGAGAGTTGTTTATCTCTCTATGCAACGTTCTGGATGTGAAGGAGAGACACCTACATTACAAAACAAATGTTCAAAAAAAGCCTCAAAAGATTTGGGGAGATTTCTCTTCATGCCAGCTAGTTTTTTTTTATCATCAGCCACTAAATCCCAATCATACAGAATATATTAGGCTTAAACAGTTTAAAGGAACATTAAACTGCTGGGTAAAACTAGAGTAACATGGTTATATATATATATATAGTACTTAAATGAAAAATGTGTAACAATAATATTGAAAAGTTCAAAATATAATTTCATATCAAAATATAAAATGAAATATAGCAATTAAAAATATAACAATAAAAATGGATCAAATACAATTGACACAAAATAACAGTGCTTAAAAGACATATACGATTCTGCTTAGTCCATATATACGTACAGCTTAGAAGATTAGTACAGATGAATCCGCAATGCTTCACTGTGGAATTACATAAAAAGGCTCGGCATAGATGGGGTTTGATTGCTGTAGTCCAAAAAAGTAATTTTCCAGCCTCCAGTAAAATTTAAAAGACCTTTATTTTCTCTTTACAGGGTCCATCATACAAACAACGTTTCAAACCACAACCTGGTTCTTAATCATGTTTACTAATTGGTGTACAGGTGTGCCTTTTATACCTGACAAATATTTGTCAGACTGCACAATTTCGCCATCTTGTGGTTAATGATTAAAGGGACAGTCTACACCAGAATTTTTATTGTTTTAAAAGATAGATAATCCCTTTATTACCCATTTCCCAGTTTTGCATAACCAACACAGTTATATAATATACTTTTAACCTCTGTGATTACCTTGTATCGAAGCCTCTGCAAACTGCCCCTTTTTTCAGTTCTTTTGACAGACTTGCAGTCTAGCCAATCAGTGCCTGCTCCCAGATAACTTCACATGCACGAGCACAGTTATCTATATGAAATATGTGAACTAACACCCTCTAGTGGTAAAAAAACTGTTAAAATGCAATCTGAAAGAGGTGGGCTTCAAGGTCTAAGAAATTAGCATATGAACCTCCTAGGTTAAGCCTTCAACTAAGAATACCAAGAGAACAAAGCAAAATTGGTGATAAAAGTAAATTGGAAAATTGTTTAAAATTACATGCTCTATCTGAATCATGAAAGTTTATTTTGGTCTAGACTGTCCCTTTAAAATTACATGTGCTAAAACAAAGTATTCAACCTTTATATTCTCAAAGATTTTTTTAAAAAAATCTATATTTTCTTTCTATTTTATATTTGTCACGTGATTATTAAAAACAATTTATTACATTTACATTAAAACAAAACCTACACACATTATTTAATCAGAATCAAATGCTACTTCAGATAATGCTACAATGTTAATTTATCAATCAAAAAAACAATGACCAGTCAAAATCCTTATTGAGACCTTGTGGTATAAGAGTGTTTAATTTGTTTATCCAAAACATTTCTCTCCTCTTTAATAATTGGTCCCTGTCACCTCCTGTCCTGGGTCTGTCAACTTGTTCAATTACTTCGTAGTTGACTGATGTTATGGCCCATGGAGAGGAAGTGACCGGAAACAGGAGCTTCCCTATTTTTGGTCCTGATGTTGGATTTGTGTTCAGTGATCCTGGTTCTGACTTCCCTGCTCATCTCTCCTATATAAATTGTGGCACACGGACATTTAATCAGATATATGGCATATATGCTTCTGCATGTTAAATGTTTTTTTATTGGGTATTTAGTTCCATTTGTTGAATGAAATACATTTTTCCCTTTTATTATGGAGCTACAATGACTGCAGTGTAAGCAAGGATAACACCCTATATTGTCTGACCCCATTTTTGTTTGTGATATCTTTTTTTCACTACCTATATCTGCACGCACTAATAGGTCTCTTAAATTTTTAGATTTTTTATAGGCTGTCATAGGGATATTTTTAAAATCCTCAACATGAGGATTGCAATCCCTAAGTATGTGCCAGTATCTATTGATAATGCGTGATATTTTTGGTCCTAGAGGAGAGAAATGTTTTGGATAAACAAATTAAACACTCTTATACCACAAGGTCTCAATAAGGATTTTGACTGGTCATTGTTTTTTTGATTGATAAATTAACATTGTAGCATTATCTGAAGTAGCATTTGATTCTGATTAAATAATGTGTATAGGTTTTGTTTTAATGTAAATGTAATAAATTGTTTTTAATAATCATGTGACAAATATAAAATAGAAAGAAAATATAGATTTTTAAAAAAAAATCTTTGAGAATATAAAGGTTGAATACTTTGTTTTAGCACATGTAATTTTAATCATTAACCACAAGATGGCGCAATTGTGCAGTCTGACAAATATTTGTCAGGTATAAAAGGCACACTTGTACACCAATTAGTAAACATGATTAAGAAACAGGTTGTGGTTTGAAACGTTGTTTGTATGATGGACCCTGTAAAGAGAAAATAAAGGTCTTTTAAATTTTACTGGAGGCTGGAAAATTACTTTTTTGGACGTTGCATTGGGATTTGGCTAATCCTTTCCTGTGCCCCAGTACATTACCAGAGATGCTGTCTTTCATTACAATATTCAAAGTTTGATTGCTGTAGACAGAACAGGAGAATATAATTTTACAAGACGGACAAGTTCGACAACAAAAGGTGTAATCATTTACTTACACCAGCTTTGGTATGTAGTCCTTTTGTCCTCTAGTCTCCTTGTTTACACAGGATAAAAGATTTCCAGCATTCGCTGCCGAGAAACTTTCAAAACCGCCATTGACTGCTAGAAACCTCTCACAGTGTACATCAACTACAGAAGCCAGGTGCGGACAAGAATAAGAGCAACGCGTTTTAGCTATAGTTGTCTCTTTCAAACTCTTCTGATTAGCGTATCTGCATTCTATTTATACCTGTCCCTTAAATGGATATAATAACTACTTCATAAAGGGACATTCTTTATAATGCTTTCAGGTCCTGATTTTAAAAACCATATTTTCACTGTTAGTTTTTTTAATATATTTATGAGCATCTATAAAAGTTCCACATTTGTCCAGTCTGTTTGAGGAAGCAAAGGACAAACCTTTATTTAATACTAACTCTTGAGATTTACTTAGAGGTTTACTGCTCAAGTTAAAAACTCCACTTCTTTTCTCAATTATATTCTTTTCTTTTTTTATGAAACCTGAGGCATCCTCTCTTCCCTCTCTTTCTGAAACCCTTCTTTTTCTCCTTTGCTAATGGGCTTGACCCTAAAAAAGTATTGTAATCATTCCCGTGTTTAGTTTTTTGTTTAGATTTTTGCCCCCCCCCCCCTGATGTATCGTTATTCAAATGTGAAAGTTCAAAAATAACTATTATGTTATTATGAAGAATGTCCCTTTCAAAACTAGTTATTATAACCCTTTAAGGGACAAGTATACATAGAATGCGGATATGCTAATCAGAAGAGCTTGAAAAAGGCAACTATAGCTGAAACGCGTTGCTCTTATTCTTGGTCGCACCCGGCTTCTGTAGCTGGTGTACACTGTGAGTGGTTTTGAAAGTTTCTCGGCAGCAAACGCTGGAAATTTTATCCCATGTAAAAAGGCAGACAAGAGGAGAAAAGGACTACATACCAAAGCCGATGTAAGTAAATGATTACACCTTTTGTTGTCGAACTTGTCCATCTTGTAAAAGGATTTTCTCCTGTTCTGTTCTGTCTGCAGCAATCAAACCCCATTTATGCCGTTTCGTTTCATGAAATTCCACAGTAAAGCATTGCGGATTCATCTGTACTAATCTTCTAAGCTGTTACGTACATATGGACTAAGCATAATTGTATATTTCTTTTAAGCACTGTTATTTTGTGTGAATTATTGTATTTGATTACATTTTATTGTAATATTTTTTTTTGCTACATTTCTTTTTATATTTTGAAGTAATATGTAATTAAATCTTTAAATTTGCAATAATATTGTTACACATATTTCAGTCAGGTACTCTATATACTAAGCAGTTTTTTTAACAGTGAGGTAGGGATTTCTAGTAAGAGTTTACTAGAGAAACACTTTCTTCTGCCAATAATTCTATGAGAGTTTTAGGGAAACCCCTTATAATTTAACTACTGCATTATATTAGTGTTTTTTAGCTCTTAGCGCTGTGACTATATACGTATTATTTGTTGAGACTTTAGTTTAGTGTGCACAATCAAAGCGAGAGCTGTAGATTTTTAAAGCTGCTTAATTTCTATAGATTATTACTGGGTCCTCTTTTTCCTATTTGTTATGTAACTTTTAACTTGTGTAAATAAAAAAATGCAAAAATGTAACTCTTCTTCTTTCACATTAAAGGGACAGTCTAGTCAAAGTTACACTTTTATGATTCAGATAGGGCATGCAACTTACTTTTATCATCAAGTTTGTTTTGTGCTCTTGATATTCTTTGTTGAAGGTTAAACTTAGGTAGGCTCATATGCTAATTTCTAGCCCTTGAAGGCCACCTCTTATCTCAGTGCATTTTGACAGTTTTTTGTTATAGCTATTGTTGAAGAAAAAACAACTTGAAACAACTGTTCCAAATCCAAAAGGTTATTATTGTACAATCAAGCAGGATTACAACAGAGTGACAGCATGTCATCACTTTACAGTAACACAAGCTGGCACGCAAAATCAGATAAGAACAGTGTCTCTTTATAGCCTCAAATTGTCCCATGTGCTGTGCTTTGAGTCAATCCAGAATCTTCACACGTGGGCAACTCATGGTCTTCTTATCTCGTCCATACAGCACTTGGGTGGTTTTTACTTAGCACTAGAAGATTATATTTTTGCAAGCACAACAAAATAGATGAACTGGCAAGAAAGTGTATTGTTCTTAAAGCTATAAGCATCAATTTAATATAAAGCAACAGGGCAAAATGGCAGAGTTAAATATTTTTCTCTAACATTTCATACCCTTTTGATAATTTTATTAGCACATATATTTATCTATTACCTTGCATGTATTATCACACCTGTATTACTTTGTGTTTCTCATTTGACTAACTAACAGCCTGCCTACCTGGAAATGATCCCTTAGACAGACCTTATATCACAGAGTATACAGATAAGCTGCATAGACAGTGGGATGCCGAGCATCCATTCCACACTGCCTACATAGTGACCATTTCCTCTAAGTATTCACACATCTTTATTGGTAATACACAAACACAAAATATGCAATCTCTATCTAATCTGATAACAACAGCAGCCAGAACTACATCCAGTCACAGGCCTAGGTCCAAATCCTGTAGTAGGCCCAAAGCTGATGAGGTGTAATTGTGGGACCCCCTCGCAGAGATGAGATCTTCTACCTATCTCCTAGAATGACTGGAGGGTCTGCAGGGGAGGCAGGTAGCTGAGCTAGGTTCTTAGACGGTCATCTCTGTGGCTGTTGTATTATCTCCCTAAACAATAGGTATCTTCATTTTTTTGCTGTAATGAGAAACACAAATTATTAACAATTTCCAGACAGTTAGGCACATCAAAATTAATCATATCACTACCACTATGGGTTTTAAAAAATTGTAAGCATATTGTTAAACTAGGTTCCAATGGATACCATCCAGGTAAATGGGTTCCATCCCTCCTTAGATATATCTCTAGATTTTTGTTGTAACTCTTTTACTTTGTTCATGTGTGCCTCTATTGGGTCATGGGAATCCTCCACCCAGGTGCAACATTCTGAGCCAATAATAGCACATGTTCCCCCCTCAATAGCAAGTAGGTAATCAAGAGCCATCCTATTCTTTTTTTTTATTATTTACATTTTTATTGTGGTTTAATTCAAGGCATACAATGTCATAATACATACATAATGAAGAAATTTAAAAAATAATTTTAAAGCTAACAGCTTATCTAAGACAAAAGCAATATATGTTACATTTTTATATGACATGAGGCAAGAGAAATAAAACATTTTTTTTTGCAAAGTATTACTGTATACCTACAAAGTTAACTCATGAGGCCACTCTTGGACTTCCCAACATAGTATAATCTGCAATGCTATAGTAGGTAGTCTGAAAATAGGAGAGACCACTCTTGGGTCTCCAAAGAAAAAACACATTTTTTGTATTTTATACATTTTAATATAATAGGTAGCAGTTACTGAAATAATATCTCTAAATATATGAATTTGAGAAAATTTACAGAAAGTTACCCAACTACCATGCAGTGGAGGCTCCTCCATGTGTGCACACTCGCACGTGCCCCCCTGTGATGCTGAGAGGGAAAAAAAAATATTGAATAAAATATAATTTTTCCAATATCCCCCTATTGAAAAAAATATATTTTATTTTTAACCCCCAAATATCAAATTCTGAATTTTTTTTTAATATAATAAAATAATTTTTTTTCAGTGTCTGTCTGTTATTTTTTTCCCTTATCGCACGTGCGGTTAGAGCCCTATCATGCCTGTCAGTGATGTCTATGTTGTTCAATGCAGGCATCAAACCAGACTGTATACATGCCTTATCGCACAGGCTGAACTGTGCGAGAGTGGGGAGGGACTTGTTCTGACAAGTTCAGCCTGTGCCCTGATAGGCTGCACCACACGCGATGCCGGATACGTCAGAGAGTGGGGAGGGTCAGGGACAACAACAAGATGCTTACGAGGTAATACGAGACCCACCGAGATCTTCCGACAAGTGTTCCAGCCTGTGGCACTGTGCTCTGATAGGCTGCGCCTGCACGCCACTTTGCCGGGTACGTGACGTCACAACAACTCCTCCCCCGCATCAACGGTGCGAAAACTTCATTGTTGAGTTTGCTGTTGAGCGGAGAGGAGTGACTCACAGTGTGTCTCTACAAAGTCAAATTTCTTTCTACAGTTTACAGCTGCCAAAGCCTGAGCTAATACTATACTAACTATAATAATCTATCTACTAGCTACTAATAGCAGCCACTGCAGTGTGTTACTGACACTTGACTACTTACCTAGTTCTTAAAATCTTACTGAATATTTTAGCCTAGAGGCCCTAGACAGAGCGGCTTGCTTGTCTTGCCTAGAGAGAGAGAGGGAGTGGAGGCTGAGCCGGAGCAATATATCTATTTCTATATATTAACTGAATTAAGTTTTGGGCAGAATTTTTTGTTAACCTGCTCAGAGGCTGAGACAGTGCAGAAATTAATAATTAATTAGTATATATATATTTAATTTTCTGAGAGAGGATCCCATTCCTAATCCTTAGTTCTTTCTTGCCTGGGGCCCTGTCCCTGCCCTGATAATTTTCTAGTTTGTCAATTGTCAGACAGAGAGTGGTCTATCTCAGACTCAGTTTAGTTTATCAGAGTGACAGTGACACTGACTCAGTACCAGTGATGTGCAGTCACTAGAGGCAGGTGAGGCAGTGCTTCACCTCTCATATGGGCAAAAATATATTTTTTTTATTGGCTTTAAAAAAAAAATTGTAATTTTTTTCCCCCAGCATTTTTTTTTCTCACAGCTACATGTTGTGCAATGGAGAGGCACAAGCAGGTCTGCCCACCATTACACAACATGCTGCGCCACCTACTGGATGCAAGTGGTTAAGCTCATTGCATGACCCATTAACTGCTTATTTGAGGCAGTACTATTTGGGCTGAACCAATCCAGCGAGAGGCATTAGTAAGTGGAACATAGGGTTGGGGCTGGATGTTAAATCATATAAAACAAAACAAAAACGGAAAAAAAAAAACAACTTTCATTTATTTTGTTGCTGTCCTGTGAATCTGCTAGCTTTGCTAAAGTGAAAAAGAGAGTTCTGTTCTTCCCCTCTAAGTGCAGTGGAATGTGCCACTGTCACTTCCTGAATCCTTACAGAGCAGGAAAAGAGGCACAGAGAGCAGTGTTTCATTTACATCTTATTAAAGTAAGATTTTACTGAAAGGGATTCTGTTAGTGAAAATGATAATTTAATGAATGTGATTTAGTGTTTTTTACTCTACTTTACACCCACTAACTTAGCAGCTTGCCTCTGTACTTCACCCTAAATTATAGACTCATTTTCTGAACTCTCTGTAGCTCTGCTGTTTTATTACTTTAAAATGCAGTGGTTCCCCCCCCCCCCTTGTGTGTGTGTGTGTGTGTCTCTCTTTATATCCATCTCTCTCCTTATGTGTTGTTCTCCCCCATGGTCTCTTTCTCTCTCTCTGTCTCTCTTCCTCCCCCTCTGACTCTCATCCCTTATGTAATGAAAGAATCTATAAGCATAATTTGCAGCATTAAAGTAAAAAGTATGTTTTAAACATATTTTAATGGGCATGGATTTCTAGATCTCATAATCAGAGCAGGCATTGTGTTATCTGGCAAGAGTTTCTGTTACAATCCTTTTAGACTAAAATCAGATGTTTACTAAGTTGGCCAGTTTTCCAAGACATCATTTAAAGGGACATGAAACCCATATGAAACCCATATGCAAATTTAAATAACTTTCCAATTTACATCTAATATCTAATTTTCTTCATTCTTTTGATGTCCTTTGTTGAAAATCCTATCTAAATATGCTCAGTAGCTGCTGATTGGTGGCTGCACATAGATACCTCCTGTGATTGGCTCACCCATGTGCATTGCTATTTCTTCAACAAAGGATATCTAAAGAATGAAGGCGTATCCTAGCCACTGCCTCACCATCCTCTGACGTCACTGCACGTCACTGCTCAGTACTCAGTTTGTTTAAGTTAGAAAAAGACGTTTAATTTGTTGAATTAGCAGCAAGCAGGTCATTAATTAATTAGCAGATTGCAAACTTTTAAAAAAATAAAAAATATTTTTTTTTCTCAAAAAAGCAGTTAACTGCTGCCTGTGCTGCTATATTAACTGTGTAATTTTATTATACATTTTATTATAAATTTAAATATAATTTATAATTTTTTATTAGTTATATTAGAGTCTCATAGTTTGTAAAACAATTATATATTTTATAACAGCTTCACAGCTACTTACCTACAGTCCTACAAGTTATATATATTTTAGAACAACCGCAAAACTACTTGCCTACTAGTTTTAGACTGTAGTTGACCTTGCCCGTTGACGGCTGTCACAGCTGCTGCTGCCTGCTGTAATAATACTATTTAAAACACTTTTAGTTTAGAATTATTAGCAGATTGCAGAGAGTCTCAGAGTTTGGAAAACAATTATATATTTTATAACAGCTTCACAGCTACTTACCTACAGTCCTACAAGTTATATATTTTAGAACAACCGCAAAACTACTTGCCTACTAGTTTTAGACTGTAGTTGACCTTGCCCGTTGACGGCTGTCACGGCTGCTGCTGCCTGCTGTAATAATACTATTTAAAACACTATTTTAGTTTAGAATTATTAGCAGATTGCAAAGAGTCTCAGAGTTTGTAAAACAATTATATATTTTATAACAGCTTCACAGCTACTTACCTACAGTCCTACAAGTTATATATTTTAGAACAACTGCAAAACTACTTGCCTACTAGTTTTAGACTGTAGTTGACCTTGCCCGTTGACTGCTATCACGGCTGCTGCTGCCTGCTGTAATAATACTATTTAAAACACTTTTAGTTTAGAATTATTAGCAGATTGCAGAGCGTCTCAGAGTTTGGAAAACAATTATATATTTTATAACAGCTTCACAGCTACTTACCTACAAGTTGTATAATGTATAACAGCTGCAAAGCTAATTACCTACAAGTTATATATTTGATAACAACCGCGAAACTACTTGTCTAAAGGTTATATATAGATTATAACAGCAAAACTATTTGTCTCAAAGTTATATATATATATATCTATATTATAACAGCAAAACTACTTACCTACAAGTTATATATTTTATAAGAGCCGCAAGGCAACTTACCTAGTTAAAGTTATATATTTTATAACAGCAAAGGACTGTTCTTTGTGTGTGAACTAACAGTTAAGATGGCACTTAGTAAAATCAGTGTGTCTGAGCTAAAGCAATTGCATTTTTCAACGTTACCCATGGAAAGAAAAATTGAAATTAAAATGCTCAGGCCAACACTTAGGCTTAACCTTATCCAGGTGACAAAATGTAAAACTAGAGCTTTCAAAAGAGAATTCAATCCCGAGGTATATGATAAATATCCATAGATTTGTGGCTGTGAATTATCTAACAGACTCTTTTGTTTTTATTGTCTCCTGTTTGCAAAACAAAGTGGTGAATCAAGCTGGGTGAGTTATGGTGTCGCCGATTTATCACATTTAAATCAAAAAATAAATAAACATAATTGTTCACAATCACATTTAAACTCCACATTAGAGTTTAATGTGCTAGGAAGGGTTGATATTCGACAACAACTTGACAGTGCATATCGTTTAAATATTAAAAAACATAATGAGCAAGTAACGAAAAATCGTTATGTTCTTTCGAAAATAATTAATTGTATTTTATTTTGCGGCGCATTTGGGTACACTTCGAGGATATGACGAACGCAAGGATTCATTAAATCCAGGCATTTTCAGAGGTCTTATAAACTTCTCAGCAGAACATGATGCATCTCTAAAAGAACATCTCGCTAGTGCCACTGTTTTTAAAGGAACGTCAAAAGAAATTCAAAACAATTTATTAGACTGTATGCTTACTGTTTGCCAGAACCAAATAAAAAAGGAAATCTCAAAAGCAAGTTTTCTAGCAGTGATAGCAGATGAAACTACTGATGTTTCATCTGCCTTCCAATTGGTTGTTGTTTTTCGATACATTATAGGTAACGGTCAACCGGTTGAGAGATTCTGGGAATTCACTAATCCAGCTGGACATGATGCAGAATCTATAGCTACATGTATCCAAAATACTTTGGAAAAAGTTATAGACAACCCCGAAAAATTTATATCCCAGAGTTACGGCGGTGAAAGTGTGATGAGTGGTCAGCATGCAGGTGTTCAGGCTATAATTAAACGTACCTACAAGAATGCACATTTTGTGCATTGCTACGCACATCAACTCAATTTGATTGTCAGCCAAGCAAGCAGTCAGAATCAACAAGTTCGAGTATTTTTTTCTAACCTAAGTGACATTACTAACTTTTTTAGTAACTCTCCACAACGCATAGCTATTCTAGATGAAACTGTTAGATGAAGGATACCTCATGGTTCAGCCACCAGGTGGAATTTCAAGAGTCGAACCGCCAATACAGTGTTTGAAAACAGGGAACGGTTAATTGAATGTATGGAAAAAATAGAGTCAACATCGAAAAAAGAAATAGCGATAAATCAAGCAGGGGCTATTCGGCATATGTTACAAGACTCTGTATTTGTGTTTTGGCTTTCAGTTTTTCACAATATTATGCCACATGTAGATGTGTTATACAACCAACTTCAGAAAACACTAACAGACGCGGCACTTATTCGAAAACATGTTAACACTTTTCAGCAGACAATGGAAAACGAAAGGAAAAGAATGGACACAGTGATCATGACGATATCAGAAACAGAGGAAACATCAAGGAAAAGGAAGAGAGAAAATATTCACATTACTAAGACTGTGGCAGCTAAAGAGATATGCAATGTTATCACGAATCAAGTAAAAGATAGATTTTCTTTTATAACTCACTACTCGGCTGTTTCTCTCCTCCAAGCAGAAAAATTTGCAGATTACGAGAAAAAATTTCCAAATCAGCTTCTTGAACAAACATCAGCTGTTTATGACATATTACAGAAAGATCGCCTGAAAACGGAACTAGGAGTAATTTACAGAAGACCAGATTTCCGAAATATGAATGGTGCCATCAGTCTTCTACAGTTTGTAATAGAAAATAACTTGGACAGTACTTTCTCAGAGACCTACAAACTGTTGCAAATTATTTCGACTATTCCCGTGACAACTGCTGAGGCTGAGAGATGTTTCTGAACTTTAAAACAAGTTAAGACATTTCTAAGGAGCACCATGACTGAGGAAAGACTGACTGCTCTAGCCATGCTCACAATTGAAAAACAATTGATCAATGACATGCCTACATTCACCGAAAATGTAATTGATTTATTTGCCTCAAACAAAGACAGGCGGATTAAGTTAATTTACAAAAATTGTACTTGAGTTATCAACATTCTGTTTTAATCTTTACCTTTGAAGTTAATTATTAAGCAAGCACTAGTGTAATAGAAATAATATTATTTTGTAGAAAGTAAAATTTTTGGTGTATTTATCTTAATGTTGCCACGGCCTTTGGCTGCATTGCCTAATATCGAACACTGGGGGCTAGGGCAACAATAATTGAGATGTGGTTTTATTTCTCTATAAAGTGGAAGGTTCTTTAAATCCAGGAATATATATATTTTCATAAATTTACATTCAAGATACTTATTATTTCGCAGCTTTGATTAATCATTTGGTTAATATATATGTTATTATATAATTTAACTGAGCATGTATATTTTAAGACTAGACATGGGTATACTGAAGAGTATGGATTCTTGTATATTAATTTAAATATTAGACATGGTCATAATATTAAATATTATAAATATATATATATATCTAAATATATATATATACTTACTACTGATAATATCTTAAGAAATTAACTTAATAGTCATTTTGCAAACAGGATCTTGTTTTTATTGTCTTCTGTTTGAAAAATAAAGTGGTGATTCAAGTTGGGTGAGTTATGGTGTCGCTGATTTATCACATTTAACTCCCAAAATATAAATAATTGCTACCAATCACATTTATACTCCCCATTAGAGTTTAATTTGCTATGAAGGATTGATATTCGCCAACAACTTGTCAGTGCATATTGTTTGAATGTTAAAAAACACAATGATCAAGTAACCACAAATCGCTATGTTCTTTCCAAAATTATGAATTGTATTCTATTTTCTGGCGAATTTGAGCTTTCACTTCGAGGACATGATGAACGTGATGATTCATTAAATATTGGGAGACTTAAAAGGATTGTAATTTAATACTTAGTTTGTATGATACTAATAATCAGCTATACTATTAACAATTTGAAATCAATTGATTAATCATTTCATATTCTGATATTACATTGCATTTAATTAGAATTCTGTAGTGATTAATTTATTGTAACGATATTTATATTTCCTTATTATCCCACTTTAATATAAATATATTCCATATTTGAAGTCATTCCTTAATAAAGTATAGGAGTATATAAAACTATATGAAAATTAGGTACAAGTCATTTCATATGAAATTTTGCCTTCTATATGCTTGCATCGATTCTGAGCTAGAAAACCTTTCCAGACGTATATGTGGATTCACACCTTCAAAAGTATTGTTAGTCTCATCATTTGTATATCATACAAGGGATAATTAATTACTTTCCTGAAGATTGAGCATATCTGAACTAAAGTACAGAATTGTTTCTCTGTCACCCCAGAGAGGTAACATGGTTATCTTGTTTGTAGAGATCTAATCTCATTAAACGATGAAGTAAAGAATCTTTTGAAGCTTAAACTTTAACAAATGTTCCCTTTGTATATTTTTTACATATCCTGCCTGTGAGCTGTATTGGAGCATAGTATTTATATATAATTGATGTTACATTTCATAAAAATATATTTCATATCTGAGTACATTACTTTAATACTGTTTGTGTGGATGAAATCATATACAGTTGTATGCAAAAGTTTAGGCACCTCTGACAATTTCCATGATTTTCAGTTATAAATAATTGGCTGTTTGGATCAGTAATTTCATTTTGATCTATCAAATAAATGAAGGACACAGTAAAAATTCAGTTGTGAAATTAGGTTTATTGTATTAACAGAAAATGTGCAATATGCATCAAAACAAAATTAGACAGGTGCATACATTTGTGCACCCTTGTTATTTTGTTGATTTGAATACCTGCAACTACCTAGCACTGAATAATTGGAAGACAAAATTGGTTTGGTGAGCCCATTAAGCCTTAAACGTCATAGACAGGTGTATCCAATCATGAGAAAAGGTTTTAAGGTGGCCAATTGCAAGTTGTTCTCTATGACTCTCCTCTGAAGAGTGGCAACATGGGGGCCACAAAACAACTCTCAAATGACCTAAAAACAAAGATTGTTCAACATCATGGTTTAGAGGAAGGCTACAAAAAGCTATTGCATAGATTTAAGATGTCAGTGTCCACTGTGAGGAACATAGTAAGCATGGTGAGGATATGGAAGACCACAGGCACAGTTCTTGTTAAGGCCAGAAGTGACAGGCCAAGTAAAATATCGGATAGGCAAAGGATGATAAGAACAGTCAAAAACAGCCCAAAGACCACCTCCAAAGACCTGTACTACTGGGAATATTGTCGAGGGTCTCATGGATTCCACTCAATATCAGCAGATACTTGAGAATAATGTTGAGGAATCAGTCACAAACTTCAGTTGAAGTTACCCCCAGGCCGGGGCTGGATATCTCAAGAAGACGACGACCAAAAACACTGCTGGTTCAAATGGGTGGGGCCATTTGATGGGCGTGACTTTCACAAAGGGGTGTGTCTTTTAAAATGAGTGTGGCTTGTTAAAAGGGGCATGGTTTTTAAAAAGGGGCGTGTTTTTAAAAAGGGGCGTGGCTTTCTAATAGGGGCAGGGTCTTGTGCACCCCCATCCTAAAAATTCACCAGCCGCCACTGCTACCATGTACGTCTCACTGGCTTTGCATAGGTTATGATATAGCTCAATTTATGCCCTTGCAGTCAAAGGTGAGTCGGCTTAATACCCCACCTTACATCAGACCCATGTTAAAGTGAGTAAAAGAAACCCTAAATTAGCCTAAACATACACTTTTGCATTTGTATACAGTAGAAAATAAAAAGTATAAAAACTGGAATCATTATTGTAGCCCATATAAGAGATTAACTGCACACTAGCTAATCGTGGTATTAGGACCCATGAAGCTTACTAGTCAGGTAGTCTGCATGATAGCCAGTCGTTAGATACAAGATAATTCCAACATAACGTTAGATTAGATAACCTTAATATTACTGAGTGGTATATCAGTAAGTATTGTCTGGTGAGCATATAGATGATCTGGAGGATAGGTAGAGATGTGTTGAATAAACTTCACCCAAATGTATACATAAAGAGATATAGGTCTGATAACCATTTTGTGACCCACATGGGGAATAAAACTACATGCTAGTTAGTAATAACAAATGCTAGGACATCAAACTTCCACGCAAGTATAAACAGCTTGCTAGCTAATTATTCAAAACAAGATTAGCTATTGCAACCTGTCTTAAGTTAAGTAAGTCTTAACAGTTCAGAATGGCCTATCAACATGTATTGTCTCATGGGCATATTTGTCACTTGAAGGGCAGATAAGAATAAGAATGGGTTGAATGAACACTAGACTGATGTTATAGTTTGAATAATGGAATCATAAGTAGGCATCAATATGCAGTTTTACATGTGTATACACTAAGAAATATAAGGGCTGATAATATTGTATCCCTCATAAAGGATTAAACTATTTACTAGCTAAACATATTAAAAGTTCGGACCTATCACATCCACAAGCACTATAGTCTGTGTGGTAACTGAATATTATATACAGGATAAACTATTACAACATAACTTGATATAAACCATCCGTATATAAAGAGAAAATTAAAACAATGATGCAGACACAAAAAGATATGAGTACATCAGGTAAATAATCATATTACAATGCTGTGTGTATAATGTGTTGCTGAGCGTTTTAATTCAATCACAGCACTGACAGTAGCACACACATATACATATGTAATAAGTTAGCATTGTGGCGCAGTATTGATCAAAGGGCTTCAGCCCACGGGTCTTATGTTTGTATGTCCCAAGGGTCTTACACCAACTCTCCCCTTTGCATGGTGTTTTGAGGGTTTAGGGCTATAAAGTGGGCCACAGAGCTGTGTTTGCACAAAAGCAGTCTCCAGAATGGTAAGATTGGTTTCTTTATTGTAGGTTCTATCCGTAGCTGTACTTGGCAATGTCCCGTTGTCATTTAGGATACCATCTCCCATGTTGTATCTGTCAGCCAGATCTTCTCCTGGTAAGACATCGTACTCAGATACAATGATCCGCTGTGTCTTGTGTAAGTCTCCCAGTTCCCGAACCTGTGTGCTATTAGAGAGGGTAGGTGGCTGGTGCTGGGGCCCAAGAGCGCCGCAACCCCCCTCTGGTATAGGAGAAGGAACTAATAGGAAACTGTCTTCTGCGATGTTAGCCCCAGGTAATGTAAATGTGACTTGTAAAGTCTCTGTAAATTCGGCTTCATAGGCATCTAAGAGGTTATTAAACTCTGTCACAAGGAAAATAGCCGATTTAATCTCCATCTCGTATAATCCCTCATATATTCGTTGGGGTATTACAATTGGCAGAGGCACATCGAGTTGATATTGTAGTTAGCGTGTTTCTCTCATACAAATGAAACAGCTACCTGTGTTCCTTTAAATTATCTGTGTCTTGTATAACTTTGAAATTCTATTACAGGATATCTTAACCCCAGAGTTCGGGGGGAGGGGGTAATATTACGGCAGCCCCAGACCTACGCTCCATAACCTATACAGGATCTTCTAACTTACTGCGTAGATGCAAAGGTTTGCAAAAATGGCTTCCAGTCCTGAGAATAAGTCTGTCACGTAGCTGACTCAAAGAACATAGTCAGGAGCACCGTCAAAACATCCACTCTTAGAGTATATCTATTCTCAGTAATGAATGTCTGTTTCAGAGTAATAAATATTATAGGTTTGCTATGATTAACTTGCGAAAATAGTTTCAGGCTCAGAGAGCTTCACTGAGAGGTGTCTTGCCGCATTGAGTGTAGGCTCCGCCCCGAGGTATCCTATTCTGAAGAGCTAAATTCCTAACTTGGGCTAACCCTTCATTAAGGGCATGTATAGAACTTGTAGTCTCATTAATAATCCTATCCATGATACTAGCGTATTTATTTATTCTATTTTCTAGCTCAATTCCCCAACCTGTCCAGGCAGGGAACCAGATTGAGGCTTTGGAGCCTATCTATCAAGCTCCAAATGGAGCTTGACGCCCCGTGTTTCTGGCGAGCCTGCAGGCTCACCAGAAACAGCAGTTATGAAGCAGCGGCCTAAAGACTGCTGCTCCATAACCCTGTCCACCTGCTCTGAGCAGGTGGACAGATATCGCCGGAATTTAACCCGATCGAGTACGATCAGGTTGATTGACACAAATCTGCAGGGGGCGGCGTTGCACCAGCAGCTCACAAGAGCTGCTGGTGCAATGCTGAATACGGAGAGCGTATTGCTCTCCGCATTCAGTGATGTCTGTCGGACCTGATCCGCACTGTCGGATCAGGTCCGACAGACATATGATAAATAGGCCTCACTATCTGCATATGAGAATAATTCTCACTTATACTTGTTTCCCCAAGATATGTTTCAAACACTGAAATATGTGAGCGTGTTCTAATGGCTAGTACAACCCTTCCTATGGTACAGTTACCCAATGCTCCTATGGGAAGCCATGAGTAGGCTTTGTTACCACCAATATAATAGAGTTCTTGTTTCAAGACCCTTGGAATCATCTTACCATGTTTTCCCAGCAATATTTGAAACCATACCATATTGTGATATAACTGATTTTGACAGTTCCAGTCATCATTGTCTGTCTGTTCAGGACAGGCACACCTGGGGGCACACAAAGCTTTTAAAGTTGAACAAAAACATACACTGTTACAATCAGCATTTACTGTATCGCATGGCGCTTTGTTAGGTTCCATGTTAAATGTTAAGGTAGCATTTCTACAATCTGTTTCTCCCACGTATACCTTGGGCAAACTGACTATGCAACCCTTTATGTTGGCTTTGTGATTGACATACATTGGCCCTAGACACATTGTAGGTGTAGAAATTATACCAGCAAGTTCTAAATATGTACCTTGGTCTGAGAAAGTATTATGATTTATTTCTATTTGAACATCATAGCTGTAATCTGTCACATTTAAATCATTCATTGATATAGGTACATCTATCAAAGGAATTCCTTTATGATTGGTATGAACATGAAAGCATATCCAGCAGTCTATGGCATTCAGCTGCTTGGTGGTTTGTTGATGTAAAAGCCAGATGGAATTTGTCCGTTTGTTGCCCATCACTGGTTTGTTGATGTAAAAGCCAGATGGAATTTGTCCGTTTGTTGCCCATCACTGGTGCATAGGGGTATAAAACACAAAGAAATTGACAAAGAGAAAAGCAGGACAGTATATGCATTTTGGTAGTTTGTTAACCCTTTTCATCCCCAGTGGCCTCACCCTTTTGACACAGGTTCTTATTACCGGCCTGGAAGTCCACCTTCTTACAGTGGGAGGCGTGTATCCAGTTTGGTTTTTCTTCCACTTTGACTGAGGTGGGTGTTGTCATGGTATATGTGAGGTTAATAAATATATATATTTTAATCATATATCTCAAGATTAATAAATCTGTATTTTTGATCAGATATTTCACTAATCAGAAAAAAAAAGTGATTCATTCCTCTCAGACAAACTGACTTCACTCATGTTCAGCTTTTCCCCCATTTAGTATGCAGACAGGATGTCTCCAAAGGCTTGAGCATAACCTTTGAAGCCCCCTCCTGCTGTGTAAAAGGCAGCACTTTGATACATAGAACAGGACACAGGCCCATATATGGATTTCCTCCAAGAGAAATGCCGATCTGTCTGAAGAAATGTGAGAAATGAAAACATTTTTCAAGGGGAACTGGTAATTAGCACAGATTTATTTGAGCGGTTCATGTGGTGATTAAGATAATAAAGGCCTTGGGAAACAAAAGACAGATGCTGAGGTGTGACTCTGGAAGCTCACGTAAGCAGGCAGCAAATAAACATCAATTTATTTTTTTCTGTTTGAATGCATGCCCCAGAATGTATTAAATATAGAAATTTGAGAAATTGTCTAATTATCTATTATTATTACATGGGTATTTGCTAAGCTGGGGAGGTAACTGTTTTAGTCAGTCAAAAATGTGTAATAACCTCTGTTTTGTTTATATTTTTCAGACAGATAATCTCAGATCTACATAGAAATGAATGTGCATATATGTATATATATGTTTTGAAAACATAAAAGATCTTACTTAACCTCTGTGTTTTTAAGAATATAAATACTTGTGGACCTGGAAAGAAATAATTAATGACACTTATTACTTTATTTCAGATGGAATGCCTGCATGAAATGAAATATCATATCATATAAATATGCAATAAATGTTTATAAAGTTTTAAATACATCTTTTAAAATATAGTGAGATGAAGATATGGAAGTTACTTTGATGTGATATGACTATGAGATATAAATTTTCTGTTAGGCTAAATGAAATATAAATTATTTTAATATAATGTTAGATATATGTGATGTTTCATATCAAAATGATCAGAAAATTCATTAAGATATAACTTATCCAAAGCAAATATTGTGAATAGTTGTTGCAGTAAATTATGATAAAATGAATAACCATTTCATAGATATACTGATTTAAGTTGTTTCAAATGTTGCTGTGTCTGTTTGTGATGCCACCCGGTGTTGCCATGAGAGAACTACAGCCAGAAAGCTTTTTGGCTGTTGGAAATGGGATATTCAGATTATCCAATAGAGGGACAAGGTTTCGAAGGGCCACCCATATTTCACACCTATGATTAGACAATAAGTTGTATGCAGAAGGAAGAAGAGGACACTGGCTGCAGAGTTTTGTAACTGACTGAAACTGTTTTGCGTGGGACACAGTCAAACTATAAAAACAAAGTGGGCCATACTTCTCCTATTCCATTGCAATTACACTTATTTTATATGAGGTGTGAAAAATCTTGAAGTTGGATATCATTTTGGTAACGTATATATATAGAGAGTATAAGAAAAGGGCTGCTAATTACATGTGATATTTTAAAGTCACTGCAGTTTAAAGATACAGTTTTCTGGGTTTTGTAAGATAAGTCATATGTATAACCTTTACAGTTAATAGATTTAAAGAGCAGATTATACTTTTAAACTGTGTGTCATTATCCTAGATAGCTCTTAGCCTACCTATTTGTATGCAAGCATTTAAAGTAAACAATTACTATTGCTGGGCCTGGCAGAGTCAAATAAATAAATTGTATTTTAAATTGGTAATCCCAGCCTAGGTATTATTTAAATTTGTATCTGGTAGACTAAGTGATTTATCTGTGAAAGTTCTGGTGTTTTAAGTCAATATTGTATTAGGATAAATTACAGTTAAATAGCAGAATATATATATTATCCTATTGTTTTATAAACACTGTTTAGAATTGTATTGCTTGGATGTTAAAGGTTTTTAGTCCCATTGTGTTAAATTAATAAGGACTATTTATAAATAAGGTGGGTTTTTAATATAAGCGTGTATGAATTTTGCATAGCATATTTAAATAGTTTTCAAGCGCATATAATATTATTTCATTTCCTTTTATTGCAAATATATTTCAATATGTTCATGCATATTAACTAAATAAAAGAATTCAGATATTTATATTAATTGTATGGTCTAGTAGATGCATGGTTGATTAGGGTTTCTATTTTTTTTTTGTATTGTGTTTATAACCCTGCCATAAACTGATATATTATTTGGATAGCACTACTAAGATTTTCATAAATATACTGACATAATAATTGGAGGCACTTTTCTGAGATTTAATAATATCCATCATATTTGATATTATATATTTGTGGTAGATAGAAATTATTATAAAAGAGAGAAAAAGTTTCATATTTCAATATTAATATTTTGAAGATATAATTTTTGAAGAGTTGAAATATTGATTTTCATATTTAGAGATTGATATTAATATCTTGAAATATATTATTAAAGATTAATTTTTGAAAGATTAATAAAAATATTAATTTTTCATATTAAAAAATTAATCAAAAATATTAATTTTTCATATTTCAAAATTAATAATATATATTTTTTTAAATATAAAATTTTTCCTTCTCTCTTTTTATTGGCAAAAATTGTATTAGCGTTTTAGTTTAACTAAATACTAAACTAATACAATAATGTCTGTAGCCAGAAGTGACTCATTTAATTCTATACATAGCGATGAAATTGGCCCCATAACCATACCTATTACTAAAGGTCAGGTCCTTAAGAAAGATATCTTAAGTTACCTTAAAGGGAAGTTTAATATTGCGGGTGAATTAAATGATTTTATGGATATGCTTGAAACTAGGGCTAAAAATATTACCGTTAATAATAATATGTGGAATGAAGAGAATGAATTCTTCCAGGAATTATTAATGATTAATCAATGCAAGGCTCTCAAAAAGCGAGATGAACTAATACTAAAATCCTGGCCCCTTTTAATATGCATAATTGACGAAATGTCGTTTTGTGTCACAGACAAACGTTTGCAAATACAGGAGCTAGAAAATAGTATTCGTTCCTCGCGCAGACGCGAAGAGGGTTTAAAAATAGCAAAAATAAAATGGATGAATTTGCCCAAAACCTAGCCGCCTTAGATAAGCATAATATGGACTTAATCGCGCAGATACAAGATTTAAATAAACAGCTTGCGCAAAGCCAGAGAGAATTAAGCGATTTAAAAAGGTCATATCGCCCTTATATTAACAGTGAGAATAATGCAGATAATGCTAATTCCTTTAGCGAACGCGTCAGGGACGAGGTACAAAAACATATGGAACAGTATAGACAAATGACCCCTAACGGGTCAGAAATAGATTTCCCAAATAGGCAGTCACCTCATGATGTAAATCCAGAGGACTGCTGTAGCACAGCTGGTGCGGGGGAGGGAAACTCTAACAGAGAATCCCAAAATAGTTCTAATAAAGTATACTATTCCCATAAAATAATCACCTTCGTACAACGCGCAGTACCTATATTCTCCAATAAGGGAACAACATCTGTAATTGATCATTTACAGGCTTTTGAAAATGCGTTAGCTATAATGAATGTTACAAGTGAGAAATTGAAAATTGAATTTCTGCCTTGGGTATTTGACAGTAAGCATCACAAATTCTTTGCTTCACTAAAGGATATGAATATTCATTCCTGGAATGGGGTAAAACGACAATGCAGAAAAGAATTTGGGCAATATCGCACTAAAACTGCAGCGAAAATAGCGGTATATGGTTTAAAGTGTTGTGCGAATCAGAGTCCAATCTAATTCCTTTCTGTATTGAAAAATGCGTACAGGCTGAAGATAATCCCAAATTTGACGGCTCAGAATTTGTAAATTTATTTTTTGAAGCCCTGCCTACACCCATCAAAATCAACTTAGCTAGAGATTTTGATGAGGACTGCTCATTGGAATGGCTGATCAAAGAGAGTACAAAGTTATACTCTATTCAGCAGTCCAGTGAGCAAGGGATTAAAAAGGAGTCAAAACCCAAAATTGTGGCAGAAACTAGGGTGTCACCTAGCCCCCTCAATTTGGAGTCTAAAAAGAAGACCTATGCAGAGGTGGCCAGTCAAAACAGGCCATCTCCACAGAGGTTTAACTCTGCCCCCTCCCCTACACAGGTTGAGGCGCAGGGAGACTATAACCAAAGTGGGGGACATAATCAGGTGAATAATTACTCACAAAGAGAATACTCACCAAATAATTGGTATCCGCGCAAGGGTAGATACAATAGGCGGCAAAGATATTCTCAGGGTAACCAGACACCCCAGGTATATAATACTCCCCAAAGTACTAATGCGGAACAAGCTGAACCCCAGGGGCAACCACGCCAGAATAGAAATAGCGGCCCTGATTCTGAGGGAACACAATGGTCCAGGAATCATTACAATGGGGCACCAGGAGATAGACCAAGGGGTAGAGGTAACTTGTACAATCAGGTAGATATGCTGTTTACCCAGTTAAATCGGTTGAGCGAACAAATCGCTAATATGAGTCAAAAATCTACGGCTCAGCAACCGAACAATACTTTTTTAGGGGTACAGCCAGTGGTCAGCAGTGGACCACAGGCACAGTCATAAATACTGCAGGATCACCTGAGGGGGAGGGGAGATATATACAAAATGTAATAATAAATATCAATGATACTAATCATGTTCTCTCCCCACAGACCGAAAACGGACAATTTAGCTGTGATGACAGGCAACCTCATCCGGGAAAAATTAACAAAACTCTTCCCTTGCAGCTCTCCCCTAACCTTATCTCCACAGATGCAGTACAAAAGAATCCAGCCGACCCTGTCATAGAGGAAACAGGTAGGTATGAAGGTTCCTCTGCATCGAATGACACGGCGAATTCAGATAACACGTGGCGAAGCCCACAAATGTATGCTAACGCCAATTTTATGTGTGAAATGGTAGAAACTGCAGGAAGATATTATGTATTAGTTGAGCTGCAAGATTCAGTCTCCAACCCTATCAGGGGATTAATTGACACTGGGTCACAGGCAACTATCTTATCCCACAGGTACTACAAACAGCTAAATGAGCTAACACCCCACAAACCTAAAATAAGAGAATTTGACGGTTCTCTAATAGGTGTTGGGGGTGACTCCCTAAAAGTCTACGGTACTGCCTGGTTAAAATTTAAATTGGGGAACAGGGTCATAAGACACCCTGTCATTATAGTGGATCTGCCAACTGATCGTTTAATTATTGGTAGTGATCTCCTGAAACGATTAAGCACCATAATTGATTGCATAAATAATGTAATTTGGTCACAAGTTAAACGGCCTATCAATTATGAAAAATCTGGTATATCTCGCACCCGACATAGCTGTCACGTGGTGGAAGAGAAACCAGATGCTGTGGAGATTAATTTCAGGAATAACTCTGCACCTGAAATCACTATTCTACAAATAGATGATCAGACTCCTTTTAGTGGCTCTGATGGTAATACTTTTAAAATTTCGCCTGGAAAGATAGCGAATATTTCCCTAGATGGCGATGTATTAACCATATCACTCCACAAGGGGGATCATAAAATCCCTAAGGGGGGAGGCCACACTCAATACCTCACAGGGATTGAGAGAGTTAAAGAGGATCTATTTATCCCTATACAAGTGCATGACCTTGGTACAACCAAGTATGCTAAAATAAACTTAAAACAGGAAGCTAGCTATATAAGCGAAGGTTTATTAGCACAAATAGCTGAACCCAAAGTGATTAAATATCTTTCTCCCCAAGACCACTGTGTCAACGGCCTGGATGACAGGTCTGAAAGCTATAACATCACAGCTAAGTGCTTATTATCTATCTCTATTGGTAATAAGTCAGTGAAGCACCTGTTTTTAGTTTTAAATACTCCCCATAATCAGATATACATTGGCAATGATATCTTACATAGATATGCCATACAAATTGATTTGATTAACTCTTGCCTTGGAGCAGGTTAAAGGGGGACCCTGAAGTATTTCAGGATGAAAACGCAGCCCTGAAATCAAACCAGCAATTGCCATATGCTGTGAATATGCAGGTATCTAGCGATGTTATAATTCCTGCTGGGGCTGATAAATTTCTTTTACCCTTACAGGTAAAGAGAGGTCAGAAATTAAAAACTTCTGAAACACTGATTTGCCTCTCCCATAGAATACAAAATCTGGGTGTCACAGTGACCTACACTCCTATGGTGAATATTGGAACTATTCCAATACATATTATTGTACATAACATGACCCCACAGGATATAACCTTATCCAAGGGAACTACCATAGGATATGCACTGGAATCAAGTTATTACACTTTTGGATTCCAGAATAATGTAATTGGGCTAATACCTGAAGGATACCTAACTGAAGAACAATTAATAGAACAATCCTTTGCATCTATGCCAGAGGGTCTATTTAATGTTCAGTCTATTTATCCCTTCAGCTCAGAGGAAGGCATCTGTAAAATTGAAGAAGCCTCTCTAGTGTTTGATCAATCAATCAAACAGCACGATTACCCCAATACCCAGAGTCATGGGAGCAATGTAAATTATAATCAAGGGGATCTCACCTCTAGGTTGGAAGAAGCCTATGAAAGAGGACAGCCTGAAATCTTTCCAGGATTTCAGCAAATAGTCGAAGAGCAAATATCCTTAGCTAATGGCTGTTCCAGCGATGATGAACGCCAACAGCTGCGAGAACTCCTGATGGAGTACAAGGATATTTTCGCTAAGGATTCTTATGACTGTGGTACTACAGACTTGCACATTGCAAGGATACAAACAGATCCTAATGCGCCACCTGTATTTGTCAAACAATACAGACTTCCCTTAGCCTCATATGATTCTCTTGCAGAGATCATAAGGAATTTGGAAGAAAGAGGTATTATCAGACAGGTGCACAGCTCTTATAATAATCCTATTCTAGGTGTCCTTAAGCCCAATGGACAATGGCGTTTGTGTGCTGACTTAAGACAGCTAAACAAACGAGTATACATGTCTGGCTGGCCTGTACCAAACATTGACCAGTGCCTAGCACAAATGCAAGGATCCAAAATATTCACTGCCATTGATTGTGCACAGGGATATTGGACCATAAAGGTACATGAAGAGGACCAATATAAGCTAGCATTCTCCTTCCAAAAGGTTCAGTATGCATTCCAGAGACTTCCATTTGGATACCTAAATTCTGGACATGAATTTGCTGTATTCATGCATAAGGCTATGCCTGACGCACTGGAAAGGGGGACCTTATCTTATGTTGATGATGTTTTAATCAAAAGCACAGACTTTGAAAAACACATCGCAGAGCTTAAACACGTCCTCAGCCAACTTAAAAGGGCAGGTGTCAAATTATCCCTGCAAAAAGCTCAATGGTGCCGCACTCGTGTAAACTTCTTGGGACATGAAGTTACCTCTGACGAATTAAATCCCCAGAAGAAAAAGGTAGAAGCGATAGTGAATTCTAAAAACCCAACTAACTTAAAGGAATTGAGATCATTCCTGGGTATGACAAATTATTCTCGCAAATTCATTGATAATTATGCGGAATTAGCTAAACCACTACTACTTCTCCTAAAGAAAGAGGTGAAATGGCACTGGAGTGAGTCTCAAGAGACAGCCATCAGAGAGCTGAAGAGAAAACTCACTCAAGCACCTTGCTTAGCGTACCCTGAAGGTGGCAAACCTTTCTACTTAGAAACAGGGTACACAGATGTAAGCATGAGTACTGTTTTATACCAAAAGCATGATAATTTGAACAAAACCATTGCTTATGCGAGCAAAAATCTATCCCCAGTAGAAATAAAGTTTAACGATTGCGAAAAAGCCCTCTTATCTACCGTATGGGCTCTACAAAATTTCCGCAGCTATATACAGGGCGAGAAAATTATTGTAGAAACGGCCCACCAGCCTTTGCTATATTTGCAAAGTGAGAGAATAAGAGATGGGAATTTGTCTAATAGCCGCATAACAGCGTGGACTCTTTCCTTGCAAGGCTGGCCATTAGAAATTCGCTACAAGCAGAATAAAAAGAACCCAGTTGCACAAGGGCTTGCTGAGCTCCACGACTGTACTGCTAGAGATCCTGGGGAAGAATTATCAGAAGATGATTTTCTGGAAGAACAATTGCTTTCTCCATATAAAATGTACAATGAGGAAAATTGCCAAACATTACCTTGGGTGTATGCTGATGGTTGTTCTTACCATGCCACTATTGATAATGAGCGCAGATTAGTCGCTGGCATTGGTATAACTGGGGCAAATGGATTCCCAAATATATCTATAGGTTTCAACATTGGACAAAGATCCAGTCAAGTTGCAGAACTAACTGCTGTTTTAAAAACCATTGAAATGGCTACTGAACATGGTATTCATGAATTTGTGATCATAACTGACTCAAATTATGTGCGTGACAGTTTTGTTGAATACCTGCCAACTTGGAAAAGAAATGGCATGCAGAAAAGCAATAACAAACCAGTCAAGCATGGCAAATTGTTCTGCGAGATTGATAATCTGGTGGTATCCAATGATTTAACCATACACTGGAAAAAGACCAAGGGTCATTCCAGAGTTCTAGGTCCTGATAAGGAAGGCAATGATCTTGCGGATTCGTTAGCCAAACAAGGAGCCATAACTGGAGAAATCCTTAATATTGACCACTTAATGGGTGCAATCCAGGTAGAAGCCATTACCAGAAGCCAGGCAAAACAACAGAGTGAGCCTAACTTGGTACAATGGAATCAGGATTCTCCTAGTGAGGACCTGATCACTAGTCAAAAAGAAGACCCCATTGTAGGCATCTTCTATAAACACATAGAAGATCCTGAAAGCAACCCCATCTCAAAAGATGATTGCATTGGCAAAGAAGATCTTAGAATCTTAATGAAATCTAGATCACAATTCAAGTTACAGGATGGTTTGTTAATTAGAACTTCCAAAACTGGCATCCAGCAGTGGGTAGTACCCACCAAGTTCAGAGGTCTAATGCTTCAACATGCCCATGATGCTCCCACATCTGGTCATCGTAGTGCCAAACTCACGTATGAAATATTGCATGATTACGCTTTTTGGCCACACATGTTGAAAGATGTTCAAACCTACTGTCAAGGGTGTTTAATCTGCCCACAGTTCCAACCCACTGCACCAACGCATAGAGCGCCATTGCAGAAAAGGGGGATGGTAATGCCATGGTCAGATATACAAATTGATTTTATTGGTCCGGTAACAAGGTCATCAAGAGGTAACAAGTACATGTTAACAGTGACATGCCTGTTCACTAAATGGGTAGAGTGCATTAGTGCACCTAACAATAGTGCTGAAACATGTGCAGCATTGCTCATCAACCATGTATTTTCCAGATTTGGTCTGTCCCAAAGAATCGAGTCAGATCGGGGGACCCACTTCACTAGCGAAGTGATGACAAAAATGAGGAAAATACTAGGGGTTAAAAGAAAGCTCCATATTGCTTATAGAGCTGCCTCAAGTGGTGGTGTAGAGCGTTACAACCAATCCATTGTTAAAATCCTCAAAAAGTTTGTGAGTGAAACGGGTAAAGACTGGGATGTAAAACTACCTCTAGTCTTAATGGCATTAAGAGCAACTCCAAGTAGTGCTACCAAGATGTCACCTTTTGAACTGATGACTGGTAGAAGAATGGTTCTACCTCAGCATCTGCTGTACCGTACATCAGACCAAAACTTGATAAACGCTGCCAATACACACCAATATGTGGAGAACTTAAGAAAACATCTGCAACATGCCTTTGCATTTGCTCAAAGGAATTTAGAAAGAGCCGCAACTGCCACTAAAACCTATTATGATCTCAAAACATCCAAAAAGGAATATGAAATAAATGATAAAGTTTATCTTTATAACTTTGGAAGAGATCAGGTTAAGGAGAAGAAATTTCTTCCCTCATGGGAAGGTCCTTTCGTCATTACTGACAAAATATCTCCAGTGGCCTATAAAATAAGGATCCCCAAAAATGAAAGTTTCATAGATAAATGGGTCCATATCAATCAATTGCGTGCATGTCATCCCAGATCCCAACTACAAGTTATAGAGGGAGAATAAAGTATCATATCCCCAAATGAACTAAAGACATACTGTAGTTTAAATATGCCTAACTGATAAACATGAAGGCTCAAAATAACAAACTTCCTACATAAGAGACTGTCTATGAGGTATACGGTTGATCCTCATCAAATACCATTGACTTTAGACCAATTTAAATACATGTGTCCTACATCTATTTAAAATTGGAAGGGTGATTATGTCATGGTATATGTGAGGTTAATAAATATATATATTTTAATCATATATCTCAAGATTAATAAATCTGTATTTTTGATCAGATATTTCACTGATCAGAAAAAAAAGTGATTCATTCCTCTCAGACAAACTGACTTCACTCATGTTCAGCTTTTCCCCCATTTAGTATGCAGACAGGATGTCTCCAAAGGCTTGAGCATAACCTTTGAAGCCCCCTTCTGCTGTGTAAAAGGCAGCACTTTGATACATAGAACAGGACACAGGCCCATATATGGATTTCCTCCAAGAGAAATGCTGATCCGTCTGAAGAAATGTGAGAAATGAAAACATTTTTCAAGGGGAACTGGTAATTAGCACAGATTTATTTGAGCGGTTCATGTGGTGATTAAGATAATAAAGGCCTTGGGAAACAAAAGACAGATGCTGAGGTGTGACTCTGGAAGCTCACGTAAGCAGGCAGCAAATAAACATCAATTTATTTTTTTCTGTTTGAATGCATGCCCCAGAATGTATTAAATATAGAAATTTGAGAAATTGTCTAATTCTCTATTATTATTACATGGGTATTTGCTAAGCTGGGGAGGTAACTGTTTTAGTCAGTCAAAAATGTGTAATAACCTCTGTTTTGTTTATATTTTTCAGACAGATAATCTCAGATCTACATAGAAATGAATGTGCATATATATATGTATATGTGTATATATATATATATATATATATATATATATATATATATATATATATATATATATATATGTTTTGAAAACATAAAAGATCTTACTTAACCTCTGTGTTTTTAAGAATATAAATAAATACTTGTGGACCTGGAAAGAAATAATTAATGACACTTATTACTTTATTTCAGATGGAATGCCTGCATGAAATGAAATATCATATCATATAAATATGCAATAAATGTTTATAAAGTTTTAAATACATCTTTTAAAATATAGTGAGATGAAGATATGGAAGTTACTTTGATGTGATATGACTATGAGATATAAATTTTCTGTTAGGCTAAATGAAATATAAATTATTTTAATACAGTATAATGTTAGATATATGTGATGTTTCATATCAAAATGATCAGAAAATTCATTAAGATATAACTTATCCAAAGCAAATATTGTGAATAGTTGTTGCAGTAAATTATGATAAAATGAATAACCATTTCATAGAGATACTGATTTAAGTTGTTTCAAATGTTGCTGTGTCTGTTTGTGATGTCACCCGGTGTTGCCACGAGAGAACTACAGCCAGAAAGCTTTTTGGCTGTTGGAAATGGGATATTCAGATTATCCAATAGAGGGACAAGGTTTCGAAGGGCCACCCATATTTCACACCAATGATTAGACAATAAGTTGTATGCAGAAGGAAGAAGAGGACACTGGCTGCAGAGTTTTGTAACTGACTGAAACTGTTTTGCGTGGGACACAGTCAAACTATAAAAACAAAGTGGGGCATACTTCTCCTTTTCCATTGCAATTACACTTATTTTATATGAGGTGTGAAAAATCTTGAAGTTGGATATCATTTTGGGAAGTTGGATATCATTTTGGTAACGTATATATATATAGAGTATAAGAAAAGGGCTGCTAATTACATGTGATATTTTAAAGTCACTGCAGTTTAAAGATACAGTTTTCTGGGTTTTGTAAGATAAGTCATATGCATAGCCTTTACAGTTAATAGATTTAAAGAGCAGATTATACTTTTAAACTGTGTGTCATTATCCTAGATAGCTCTTAGCCTACCTATTTGTATGCAAGCATTTAAAGTAAACAATTACTATTGCTGGGCCTGGCAGAGTCAAATAAATACATTTTATTTTAATTTGGTAATCCCAGCCTAGGTATTATTTAAATTTGTATCTGGTAGACTAAGTGATTTATCTGTGAAAGTTCTGGTGTTTTAAGTCAATATTGTATTAGGATAAATTGCAGTTATATAGCAGAATATATATATATTATCCTATTGTTTTATAAACACTGTTTAGAATTGTATTGCTTGGATGTTAAATGTTTTTAGTCCCATTGTGTTAAATAAATAAAGACTATTTATAAATAAGGTGGGTTTTTAATATAAGCATGTATGAATTTTGCATAGCATATTTAAATAGTTTTCAAGCGCATATAATATTATTTCATTTCCTTTTATTGCAAATATATTTCAATATGTTCATGGATATTAACTAAATAAAAGAATTCAGATATTTATATTAATTGTATGGTCTAGTAGATGCATGGTTAATTAGGGTTTCTATTTTTTTTTGTATTGTGTTTATAACCCTGCCATAAACTGATATATTATTTGGATAACACTACTAAGATTTTCATAAATATACTGACAGTGTGGTCATTAACACCTGATATGAGCTGTCGAATCAGGGCTCTAGGTGTCTCCTCACGTATCTTCTTATCACCACCCAGTCTCCAGGGTGCAGGTGGTGAGTTCCAGTTATTGTAGTGAAGAGAAAACTTTTCCATGCAAATTAGTCAGTTGCTCCTGCAGCTGGACAACATAATCAGTTAGAGAAGCATACTGCCCATTTAATTCTAGTGGGAAAAAAGGCCTGTTATTGGTGGTCTACCAAACAAAATCTCAAATGGTGAAAGGCCATGCTTTCCCTTTGGGGTGTGTCTTACTGCAAAGAGGGCTAAAGGTAAGGCTTGTACCTAAGTAAGTTTTGTCTGCTCACAGATCTTGGTTATTTTATTTTTAAAACACCATTTGTTTTTTCTACTTTACCAGATGATTGTATCTAGCACAGATCATGCATTTCTTGCACCATTCAGTTGCAAGTTGTGAGAAACCTGGTGCAAACCAAAATGTAGTAACACTTGCAATCATAATTTATTAACACTTGCAATCATTCCCCCTTTGGAAACATGGGAAAGGAGATGAGATAGACTGACTAAAACAGGATATAGTACTGGAGATGCACACAGTCTACCATCCCCCAATTTCCAAACCTCATTCTCCAGTTTGCAACCAGGGTTTTTCCACTTGGGGCATACAGATCTTGCCATGAGGTGGTATGGGGCACAAATGATGGGGTAGTGGCCTTAACTTGGGGTTCAACATATAAAAGGGGGTATAAAGGAAGAGGAGATTGCAATCCTCCAATGGGGGGCACCGTGGTTAGGCTAGCAGGAGTCTTTGGCCCCCTATGTCTATTAGGGCCTCTGCATTATGCTCCACTAGAGAGACTACAAGCTGCTCTATCTGTTCTGCCTCTTCCCTATCTGATATTGACTGACTTCCCCCTCCCAGTTGGTCTCTTCACCCTGTCTTGGTCTCTATAGTAAAAATACCTTGGGCCCTTCACTGTCTCTGATAGGATTCTACAGTCCATCTACTCTAAGCGCCTTCTCATTAGACTCTATAAATCTTTTCTTAAATTTTTTATAGAGATTACCCCCAGTGGGATAATTCAAAGGTTCCCCCTTTGGGAATCTCAAAATCCATTCCCTTAGTCAGCTTGCACCATTTAGGCAGATGCCGGCTGACCCACATGCCATATTTTTTTATTCATGTCCTCCTGTGGGGTAGGAGGATTCTTTGAACACCCATTGCTTAAGAATGACACTGCGTCACCCTTGCTAAGATCATTTCCCATAGCCCAGCTATGATGGAGGGGACTCTTACCCTTCTCTCTCGACTCTTAGCAGTACTGTGGCTGTCAGGGAAGGTCCCACACTAAAAATCCCCGCTTTTGATCCCACCAAATTTTTCAACAAACTCAAATAATAAACAGTAGGGAGGCAAACCCAAAGAGTACCTGGCCTCTTATATCATCAAAGTCAAACCATGCTAGGGGCTTACATCAACAGCTTTATCTATCATGAGAGACAAGTCTGCTACAGCTTAGGGAATGTGCCCTTCAGCATAGGCGAGTACAGGCATCAATTTAATATAAAGCATAGGGCAAAATGGCAGAGTTAAATATTTTTCTCTAACACTATACACCGCTAGTTATGTAGTATATTAATATAAACATGTTGGTTATGCAAAACTGGAGAATGGGTAATAATTTATTTTTTTAAACAATAAAAATTCTGGAGTAGACTGTCCGTGTAACAGTTTTACACTATAGGGAGGCAATAAGAATGTAATCTTCACTTTTGTTCTTGAAAACCCTAACCCCATTAAAAAAAAAAACATTTTTGTGCTGCTGCTGGCTTGTAACAATAGCACTAGCTACTACTTTATTTAAGCTACTGTCCAGTTGCTTCTTTGCTCTGCTGATGATGTTCCCTATAGGAAATAAGGGTTTAACACATTTCCATTAACAAAAAAGCCCCAAACAAATAATCTCTCAATTTGGCTAAACCGAGTGATCCATGAAGTAATTTTGGACAAAACAAGAAATATTAGAACTGAATAAAAAAGTATACTTAATGACAATTACATGCTCAAATGAGTGTTTAGGAGTTTATTACAACAAAAGAAAACTATTAAATAAATAATAAGAAAATTCTGCAAGCTTTAGGAGGACATTGCCATGCTGTGATTTGCTCAGACGCATTGCACCTTATACATCATTAAAGGGATATTCCGGTCAAACTTTAAATGCACATAGATGAATTACATCTTTGAATATAAACGTATTTAGAATATACATATATTCTATATATATGTATATAGGAATTTCCCTATAATTCCTATATATATATAGGAATTTACCTTTAATTATTCCGCTGCTTGGCACAATTGAGCTACGGGTTCTCATTTACTAAACACCTGATGGACAAGGTTACACATTTACTATTGCACAAGTAATTGCTTGAGCAGCTGCCCCAATTGACCTGGATGATGTAAGGGTGGATGAAAGATAAGTAGCATCGGTCTCTGAAGTTGTGTCCGAAGCTTCATAATTGGAGCCCAGGGTGAGTGTTACTATGCTTAGCCAAGATAAAACATCATGTTGAGATACATGATTAGGGCCTGATTCTCTAATCTCGTCTGCTCTGGAAAGACTATCTAAGCAGGAATTTTAGAAAGGCAAAGCTCTGCCTGAGAGCTGTTTATCTCGCTAGACAGGGTTCTGCACTGCAAAATAGGTGTCAGTCAAAATCTTTTGTATATGTTTTATGTAAGGAGTGTGTCATGAGATGCAGGACATATGCAGGACACAGCAATGATGGTACAACTCTATTTTATTACAGAGCATAGCAATACACATCCAGACAGGTTGATTGTACTAAACTAACTGCGACACAGACACCTGACCTAAGCCCCGCCCACATGCTAGTGACATCACATCCTGCTATCATCACATCTTCCCCTTTTTCAAAGACAAAGCATACATTCGCATATATTAAATAACAAGGTACACCAACAGGGTATACAACAACATTTTGTTTTAGAACATTATAAAAACAGATAGATTAGAAAACATGAACAAATAAATTACATCCTGACTTGGACATCGGGGTAGACTACCCTAGTCCACAGTGACCATGGGATTATTCTGCCCATACTTCCGGTCACTGTTCTAGCTAAAGTCAGTCCCTGTATCGGGCCGGAAGCCTCACCACTCTTCCGCTTGATGTAACTTTGCATGAACTGTCCTCTGATACAGAAGATGGTGAACAAGAGTCTGCTGGAGGCAAAGATATATCCCCGCTATGATCTTGCTGAGGGGAAGGCACCTCTCTTAGAACAGGGGATCCCACCGGCGGTGGTACTGAGGTATCCGGTTCCAGACTCTCAGGTACAGGCTGAAGATGTCTTCGGTTACGGCGTGTAACCGTCCCTCCCTCTGTAAGGACTGTATAAGACCTTGGTTCTGGAGAGCGGCCCACTACCGTAGCAGGCGTCTTCCATTTCTTCTCATCATCCAGTTTAATTCTGACACTTTGGCCCGCTTTCAGTTCCTGTAAAGGCCTGACAGAATGTCTCCTGTCGTAGAAGAAACGATAACCCTTTTTGGCCTCTTCATCCCTCCTAAGGACTTCGTCCCGAGGAACAGGGCCAGGCGGCTTGAAGACACCCACTGAGGGTAAAGTGGTGCGAATCTGGCGTCCTAGCATCAGCTGTGCCGGGCTAAACCCGGTGGCTTGAATGGGCGTCGCCCTGTATGACAAGAGGGCTAGGTACGGTTCAGATTGCTTTAGAATGAATTTTGTTGTTTGAACTGCCCTTTCAGCCATTCCGTTGGCCTGCGGATAATGTGGACTTGACGTGGAATGTACAAAATCATATTCCCTGCTGAAAGCACTGAACTCTGTAGAAGCGAACTGCATGCCATTATCGCTCACCAGCTCCATTGGAATGCCCCAGCGGGCGAACAGGCTCTTCAGGCGAATGATAACGGCCTGACTTGTGATATCATTCAGGGGTGCTATTTCCAAATACCTGGAATAGTAGTCGATAACAACAAGAAACTTTTTCCCGTGCAGTTCGCACAAATCAGCAGCTATTTTCTGCCACGGCCCCGCAGGCAGCGGAGTAGACATTAAGGGCTCCCTTCTCTGAGTAGGCCGGCGTTCCCGGCAAAAGGCACATTTAGACACGTGATTTGCAATGTCGGAGCTGATCCCAGGCCACCACACAGCTGTAGCTGCTCTTTCTCTGCACTTTGTAATGCCTAAGTGGCCATCGTGAATCCTGTTTAACATCTCCTTCCTCATGCTGACAGGAATTACAATACGGTCTTGGAACAGCACCAACCCCTCCAGCTCCGTGAGCTGCGACCTCTCTGGCTGGTAAGCATTTAAAGACATCCAGGCTGCCCGGCTCTCGGGCCAGCCATCTCTTATGTACCTTATAACTTCTTGCAGATCTGTGTCCAAATATGTCTCTTTCTTTATCTCTTCCAGTTTCCTTGAAGAAATGGACTTAGAGGCCAGAACTGAATCAACATACACTTTTACATCCGACTCTGTGGAGGATTCTTCAGCAGCAGCCAGCGGGAGCCTGGACAGTGTATCTGCCACAACCAGCTGCTTCCCCGGCACATGCACTGCCTGAACATTGAACCTGAGTAGTCTCATTAAAAGTCTCTGGCATCTCAAGGGTGTTTTGTCGATGTCATAAGAATTGATAAGAGGGACTAGCGGTTTGTGGTCAGTTTCCAGACTAAATTTCTCCAAACCCACTAGATAACGCTGAAAGCGCTCACAGGCCCAAACTGCAGCCAGGCACTCTTTCTCAATTTGAGCGTATTTTGACTCTGCAGCCGTCAGTGTGCGGGAACAGTAGGCGATGGGCTGTAGTTTGTTGTCATTCAGCTGCAGGAGTGCAGCCCCCAACCCATAACTGCTTGCATCAGCACTAACCACAGTCTTTTTTGAAGGGTCGTAGAACCCCAGCACTGGGGCAGACCCCAGCAGGGACTTAGCATGCAGGAACGCTTTTTCTTGTGAGGGTCCCCAGACCCAGGCAACATCTTTCTTAAGCAACTCTGTGATAGGGTGCAAAACTGTAGATAAATCTGGAAGAAACTTGCCCACGTAATTTACAAGGCCCAATATCTGTCTCAGCTCATGTACATCAGAAGGGCTTTTCATCTGTTCGATAGCCCGAATTTTCTCGGGGTCCGGCTTGATGCCATCCCCGTTGATGATATGCCCAAAGTAGCATAATTCAGTTTTCCTAAAATGACATTTTTCTTTATTCAGCTTCAGCCCAGACTCTTTGATAGCCTGCAGCACACAACTCAAACGCTGATCATGCTCCTCCACCGTAGACCCATACACTAGAATGTCGTCCATGACGACTGCTGTGCCCACGTGGCCACTCAGGAGAGAACTCATTTCCCTCTGAAAGATCTCAGGAGCGGAGGATATCCCAAAGGGAAGTCTGCAGAAACAGAACCGACCTACCGGAGTGATAAAGGTAGTCAGTTTGCGGCACTTTGGATCCAGGGGGATCTGCCAAAAGCCGCTAGAAGCGTCTAATGTGGAAAAGAACTTCGCCCCAGCCAACTTCGGGGCTATATCTTCCAGTGTCGGCAGCACAAATCTCTCCCTCTTCACTGCCTCATTCAACCTTTTCAGGTCCACACAGATGCACACCTTTCCGTTTTTCTTTGCAACTGGAACAATGGGGGCACACCAATCAGTTGCTTCAACAACCTCTTCAATAACCCCCATAGACTTCATGCGCATGAGCTCTTTCTCCACTTGAGGCATGAGCGGGAACGGAATTCTACGAGGAGTAGAAATACTGTACGGGACTGCGTCACTTTTAAGTGCTATACGGACAGGTTTGCAGCTCAGTAGGCCCAACTCGCCAAACATATCTTCAGAGATCTCATTCACTCTGGCCACGAGGCCCAAGTCACAGGCTGCTTTTCTGCTCAATAAACTGTTAACACACTGACCTCGGATCACATGCACCCACATGGTGAACTTCCTTTGTTTGTACTCACAGCTGGCAAGAAATTTCCCCACACAATCAATGCGGCCACCAGGACTATGAACATTTGTAGTAACCTTCGCCAGCTGGGGCTGTCGAGGCAGTTTCATAAATTCAGCAAAAGACATTACAGTGATATCAGCTCCTGTGTCAATCTTAAAATCAACATTGGCTCCCATTACAGTAAAGGTAACTTTCCAATCTTCCTCTGAGCTTGTCCGTTCCACAACAGACCCCACAAAAGACACTTCCTGACCCTCCTGGTCACTGTCCACCTGCATCTCCTTAATGTATTCAGTTTTACACACCACTTCAAAATGGCCTATTCTGTTACATTTTCTGCATCTTTTATCTCTGGCCGGGCATATAGCACTCTGATCATGAGCCCGGTAGCACCGTGTGCATCGGCCATGTTGCGCCCATCCACTTCTGGGCCTTTCCAGTACTTTAGATCTACCGCTCACACTGTGCCTTTCACTAGTAATTTTCCTAGACTGTTGCACTTCATCCACAATACTCTCAGACCTCAGATCAGCACTTTGCTTTTTCACCAGTTCACTCTGGCGGGCCATCCTAATAGCCCCGTCTAACGTTAAATCAGGCTCTAACTGCAGCTTCAGGGAGACTTCAGCATCTGCAATTCCAATAACTATTCTGTCTCTGATTTGCTCTTCTTTAGCAACACCAAACTCACAGAATTCAGCTAATTCATACAGGCTGCGCACAAATGACTCCACAGATTCTCCCACACGCTGATTACGTTTGTGAAAACAAGCTCTCTCATGAATCACATTTCTTTTGGGCACAAAGTGGGCACTGAGTTTATCCATAACTATATCAAAGTTAACTTCGTCCCCTTCTTGGAAAGTAAAAGCATTGAACACTGGCTCTACATCTTTCCCCATAGAATATAAAAGAGAATTAACTTGTACTTCACCACTCTCCTTGTTCAGTTTGGATGCAATCCTGAAGCGCTGAAACCGCTGACGCCATGTGGGCCAAGCTGCAGGCTGAGAAAAGTCAAAAGGCTCAGGTGGGGTAAACTTTGACATCGTCACCATCAGAAACAGAAGCGTAGTCCAGAACTTCTGACACCATGTCATGAGATGCAGGACATATGCAGGACACAGCAATGATGGTACAACTCTATTTTATTACAGAGCATAGCAATACACATCCAGACAGGTTGATTGTACTAAACTAACTGCGACACAGACACCGGACCTAAGCCCCGCCCACATGCTAGTGACATCACATCCTGCTATCATCACAGAGTGTATAGGTATTTTAGTAGATAAATCAATTCATACGCTTTTCTAAATGTCCCCATAAAAATAAAAGAAGTACAAAGATTTTGCGTGATTTCTGTCTCTTTTTTTTTTGCTTATCATTTATCAACTCATTGATTCATTAACACATTGGTTGCCTTTTTAATCACAGCTGTAGCAGAGGTTAAGATATCCTGCACCCTACCCTAGTGATCCTGTACTCCCAGGGTCTCATTGCTAATAGGGTTGCCAGATGTTCAGTATTTAAAGTGAATGTAAATTTTGATGCTAAAGTGCCCGATTTTTAAAAATTCTATTAAAAACAGGGGCACTTTAATTCATAAAAATTTACATTTCACTCGTGTTGTGAAAAAAAACTTACCTTTTAATCCTCACAGCAGCTCCAGCTTCCTCCACCCGTCGCAAAGCCTCTTCCTGGGTCTAAAATGAGGAATCCGGCTTCCTCCAATCACAGCGTTGAATCAGACACTGATTCCCCTGGGGGGGGGGGAAACCGTGATTAGAGGATGACCTATCCATCATTTCTGACATCAGAAATGGCTTTGCGACGACTGGAGGAAGCTGGAGCTGCTGTCAAGATTAAAAGGTAAGTTTTTTTTCACAACAGGAGAAAAATTTAAATTTTGATGAATTAAAGTGCCTCTGTGTTAAATTGAATTTTTAAAAACCAGGCACTTTAGCAACAAAATTGACATTCACTTTAAGGTGACATGAAACCCAATTTTTTTTCTTTAGTGATAAAAGTTTTAAAAAGTTTTCAATTTAGTTCTATTTTCAAATGTGCTTCTTTGTTATGGTATTCCTTGTTGAAGGGATTTGTCTTTAGCATTACATAGCAGTAAAAAAGTGCTGCCATCTAGTGCTCTTGTTAATGTATGACAAAAGTGCTGCCATATAGTGCTGAAGAAAGCACGTTCTTGAGCTTACCTCCCTTTTTTTAAACAAAGGATAACAAAAGAACAAAGAAAATGTGATAATATAAGTAAATTAGAAAGTTGTTTAAAATGACATTCTAACTGAACATGAAAGAAAAATGTTGGGTTTCATTAAGGACCCTTAAAGGGACATTAAACACTAAATACACGCTAGATAGAATGATGCATTCAAAGAAAAGATTAGTCCATGACTAACATGTAGATGTATTTTTTAAAGTTTCATTAGTTGTTTAAAAAGTGACAAAATAAGTGTAAAGTTTTAGTGTCTATAAAACACTGGGAGCTGCCATGTTGTAACTTGTGTTACCTTCTCTGCTGTGGCCAATTAGGGTCAGTTATAAATAGGTCACTAGAGTGTGCAGCCAATGGTTGTGCTGGATTTAACAGTGTTCTGCACTTCCATTTCTAACAGGAACTGAAAAGCTGACAATTTCAGAATGGAATTACAGGCAAAGAGGACAAAATAAATAATGAAAGTATATTGCAGAGCTGTTTTATATATACAATTTATCATTTTATATTACCATCTCAAAGTGTTTAATGTCCCTTTAAGGACCTGCGATATACCCTGTATGTTGCTGGTCTTTCTATAGGGTTTGAATTTTTAAATGCGTAGAACTAGGGAGTATGGTCACACAGCTTGCTATTATACCTTAGAAAACAGGGTATGTTTGTTTTGTTTTTTTAAAGTTCCCTGAGTGGCAGTCTCTTATTCCTCTATGTATTTCAAATATGTAGGTAAAGGGTAAAAAAACAAATGCTGTCTTATATGGGTACTGCTCTCTTTGTGTTACTTGTAGTCACTGCTGTAAAATCTCTGCTGTGTTTATTTACTGGTAACTATATGGTTGCCACCTCAGCTATGTTTTCCTGACACTTATGAGTTACACATGCTGCAGGGTGTGCAGAGGGGGACATGCACTTCACTCCTGGACAGCACACAAATAGTGATCCTGGATAGCATTATTCATGTTCCTCACTGCAGCATGTATAACTCATAAGTGGAAAAAAGGATTTGTTCCAGCCGCCAATAGTTAAAAAACCTTTATTTCTTCATATGGGGTCTTTAGACAAACATACAACGTTTCAGACCTGCTATAGGTCCTTAGTCATGACTAAGGACCTATAGCAGGTCTGAAACGTATGTTTGTCTAAAGACCCCATATGAAGAAATAAAGGTTTTTTAACTATTGGCGGCTGGAACAAATCCTTTTTGCTACTTGGAGTATTTGCAGGATAAGGCAGATCCTGGGTTCCGTGCCCCACAAGCCACATATCTGTTGGTGCTGTTTTCCACACTTTGCTTTGATAACTCATAAGTGTCCAGGAAAACATGGCAACCATACCTGGGAGCAGGTTAAAAACCCATGGTTACTGATCATCTGATTATTTAATATCTGCTTTTTTTTCAGAAATCCTAAAACTCTGTCCTTTTAGTGTGCCCTGAGGACTGGAATTGAGAAACACTACTCTAAAGCATTGCTGTCTGACTCTGAAAGTCTATCTGTTTTATTTTAATAATATTATTATTTTGCCACCTGCTCTGCAAGTGAAAAGCCATGTATTGTGTTGCCCCTACTAAAAAAAATTATTGTAGATGATTGTTACAAGTAATAATGCAAGAAATATCTTGAACCCTACTCTTAACCCTTTGACAGTTAAAATTGCAACAACTAAAAAGCAGTCAAGGGGTTAATTTTTATTTTAGAGCTGCACATTGTATATAGCTGGCTGAGGAACACAGGTGTCTCTCATTACAGGCTCTAGGCTGTGTTTAGCTGCTCACATATAAACAGTGTAACATTTGCTGACATTTAAACTCAGTACAAATTTACCTCAGAAAAGTGTTTTTTTTTTCCAGCCTGATTTTGCATTAAAAATAGTATTTTAATGAGCAATAGTTGATAATGCAATGTTGTTTTTATATGAAACTAAACTTTAAAAGATATAAATCAACAACAACAAAAAAAACAAGAAGTTAGTTGAATTGCTGCACATTATGGAATGCAATTAAAAGAAAAAAAAGAATATATAAACTGTGTATGTGAGCTTGTACAAGTATGTATGGAAATAGTTTTGAAGGAACTAGTTTAATTAATTATGGATAATATAAAATATGTAAATGTAATAATCTATGTAGAAATTTTGTTTAATAAATGATTTATTACTTTGCCCCAGAAAAAAAAAAGTTTCTTTGGTGGGTTAGGTATTTGTAAAAAAAAAAAAAAGTGTGGCTTCTAGGCTTACTATACTTGGGGGTATCTCTGTTTAGAAAATATAAAGGTTTTACTTTTATTTGGCCCTTAGTTTATATCCCTTTGCACTTGAATGCACTCAAAGGATTAGTTTTCTAGTTATTGCAGTGGAAATAACTTGTTATTATGGGAGTTGCTTTACACCATCAAACATTATTATTTTTTTCTTTCAGGATTCAGATATATTATGGTCTAGAACCACCCTTAATAGACAAAGCTTTTGAAACACCTTTCTGATCATCAAGATAAATGATCAAACAAGCAAAAATGGTATAAAACGGCAGTGACATTACCCAAAAGCATAATATTAAAAAAGTGTGTTACTTTTTTTATAGTACAGGAATATCTATTTCCCAAGGAAGAAAAAATACATATTTTATTTTTTATCTGTAGCAAAAGAATTAAATATGGGTTTAAATAATTATTTCATATTTTTGCACAGTCAAGTTACAAACTGCTGAGCTCTGGTGCCTGTTTCTGAAGCAGTGTACAATGAGCCTGGTGTTTGTTTCTGAAGTTGTGTCTAATGCTTTTTTGAAAGCCCTTGGTGAACATTTGGCTAAAGATGTCACCTCCCAGAGTTCTATTGGTGGACTGTAAAATACTCCACTAAATATAAAAAACTAAATATATCTATAACCCAGGAATATAATTGTTTCAAAACACAATAAATAAATAAATAACTAAAATAAAATACCCCCTTTTAGAGGCAACAAAAAAAAATGTAGTTTAATAAATCTTTGTCTTTTTTGTATATTTTACTGGGCATCTTGTGGGAATGTTTCTGCATGATGAGGAACTGCTGCTGACTTTTATGAATTATTTTATATCCCAGATAGGGCCAACTGGCGGCCCATGGGCCACATGCGGCCCTCTGCACTATTTTTGTGGCCCCTTTGAAAAAAAATAACTAAGAATGTGTGTAAAAAAAAAGTGAACTAAATAAGTGATCTTTATCGACTTCTGGTGAGTAGGCAACTAAGGAAATATAATGTTAGAGAGAAATATTTAACTCTGCCATTTTGCCCCGTGCTTTTTATTAAATTGATGCTTATATCTTTAAGAACAATACACTTTCTTGTCAGTTCAGCTATTTTGTTGTGTTTGCAAAAATATTAACTTCTAGCTAAGTAAAAACCACCCACGTGCTGTATGGACGAGATAAGAAGACCATGAGTTGCCTACGTGTGAAGATTCTGGATTGGCTAAAAGCACAGCACATGGGACAATTTGAGGCTATAAAGAGACACTGTTCTTATCTGATTTTGCACGCCAGCTTGTGTTACTGTAAAGTGATGACATGCTGTCACTCTGTTGTAATCCTGCTTAATTCTACAATAATAACATTTTGAATTTGGACTAGTTTCAAGTTGTATTTTTTTTCTTAAACAATATTATTATGTGTGTGTTCAATATCCATTAATTTATATGTGACCCTTAAAGCTTCTTAGATATTTATGTGCTGCACTTAATGCTTTTAAAAAAAAATTGATCTGCAACCCGCAAGTGTTGGGAAGTTGGCCATTACTTTTATAGCCCATTTCTATAGGAACTGTAATAGCAGTGATAGGGAAACAATGTCACAATAAAATAACTGCATAAGGCCCCTTTTTGTAAATACCACACATAGTAATTTTAAAGGGACATAGAGGTACACAAATTAACTGTTCAATTTTGTTAAAGCATTTTCATTATAAACACATTTCTTTTTTTCTTTTTACATTTCTTTAACCCCCTTCAACGTGCATGATGAGGTGTTCTCGTCATGCACATCGCTGCACTTCTCGTCATGCAGGGGAATCGCCAATCACACCCCAGGGATCGTTGGTTACCTAGTGTGCGGCACTCACAATCTTCATGGGAGTGCTGGTGACATCACCACGTATGTACGTGGTGATGCCATAAAGGTGGCAAAACCTGGAAGCTCACTTATATACCATATATCATTTGTGTGGGTCACTTACTGAAATATTACTTACAATTCAGCTGCTTTTCAGACTGCTTGAGTGTAAACGCCCGTATAGGGCTTTCCTCGTGAAAACAACTTAGTCCAAGAGTCCAACTAGTGCGGATATCACAAGGTTAGTAAAAAAAAAATTTCAACAGTTGTTCCCAAGAATATAATACTTTAGAGGCTTACCACATCAGTGGCAATCATGGAATGTGAAAGTTCTTCTCCAAACGAGATCCTCTGTGTTCCCACAGCAATAGCCTACCTCCGTGTGATGGTGTGTTACACCTGATCCACATGCAGCGCCCAGCCTCGTTTTAACACCGGGTGAGTCACACCGTGAGGGCTTGAACACTGAGACTGCTAGGGCTCTCCACACCCCTCGAATTAGGTAAAGCATACAACAACAATATCGCAGTCCCAGTGAAGAGAAGGCAGGGAGAGATTCCTTTCGTTTAAAAGTACAATTTATTAAATACTTGCATTAAAAGTAACAATGGTACGGCATACAGACAGCTGATGTGTTTCCTGCCTCATAGGCAGTTCATCAGAGCTGATATATCATATAGATATATATTGATATATCATATATGATATATAGAGCTTATATATCATATATTATTTGTGTGGGTCACTTACTGAAATATTACTTACAATAGGGTTTAAATCTAGGCAGCAAAGAAGCTCAAAATTTGCTTAGCACTGGGGTGAAAAAAGGCTTAGCAGAGAAAGTGCTAAACCCTGAGCAGAACCCACTCTGTGATTGGGGATACATAAGTATATTACTCTTGATTGGTTGATTATCCCCCTGATGTGCTGACTGATTTTGCTTATTTGTCAGGAGCAGCAATGTATTTTGTCGGGGTGTGAAAATTTAAGTTTAATAAAATAATAATTTAAAAATAAATTACTGTAATAAAATAGTGTTTTATTTTTATAATTTTATGACATTTTTAGATTTTGTTGGTCCCAAAGCAAATGTGTATTTTTTCAAGCACTGTTCTTAATTGATGTTAATTGATTGCAAACCTAAAATGATAGTAAAGTCCAAATTAATTATTCAGATAGGGCATGCAATTTTAAATAACTTTCTATTTTTTTCCGTTTTTATTACGTAGGAAATCTGCTGTTTAAAAGATAGTCCAGCAGGTGCAAAACCAGCTATCTATGGAGCGGTTGCATGTTTGAGCTGCTCCTCATCTATAAGTGGTAAATCTACTTTAATTTCTTGAAACATGAGAGACAAACGGATATATTAACAGCACAATTATACAAGATCATTATACTTTAAGTAGACCTGTGCAGAGTGTTTCCAGCTCAAGTTAAGATCCCGGACATCCCTTACTTAGATTGCAGAGATGGGTGGGCACCATCTTGGATCAATGGTGAGACGCTTCTGAAATATCTCCCCAGACCTTGTTAAAGCCTTTCGACTGCTTTCTTTATTATCTAAGCAAACAAGATTGTGTCTGAATAGCAAGTAGCTGAAGCCCTATACAAAAATAAGGAAGGCTCTTCCTTTACACAAGGTACACTTACACTGGCAAGAAGGCAAAATAGTAATGGCGGCTTACATGTGACTCATAGAAATGAGCTGCATGCTTGACAAACCACGCCACACTTACCGAAACGCTGTGTGAGACACTTGACCGGGAGAGTGACTGTTATGCCCACTGTTTCCTCTGAACAGGCTCTGGTGGTGGGTGGGATTGATGGTGTTCTGGGGCCCCGGTGCTCATTACCTGCTGCCTTGGGATCTTTAGGTGATTCAGTGGTTGTAAACCTACAACATAAATCATGGAGCAGCAAATCAGTAACCCAGACCTGGTATAGTTCCCTCATTGCATATTTGCCGTCCTTTGTGTCAATTCCGATGCCTAGGATCCCTGAAGGTATGAAAATCTTAGTGGGCACCTATACTCTGCTCTCAAGATTTTTTTGGCTGTCTGTTATGGATGATCCACCATTAGTTTAACTACCATGCTGTTCCTACTATGTACATTCAGTGATTTCAGGGTGGGACCCTTGGGGATTCCTGTGTTTGGACACCAATTTGCTGTACAGCCCTTACAGAAGGTTTAACAACAACGAACATAGAGAGATCAGTCTGTGAATATGTCACTCCCTTAATATATCAAGGAGGGATGACTTAAGAAATGTCACATTAGAAAGTATAGAGGAAGCAAGTAGGAGCAGAAAGCACATGAAAATTAAATGTATGACAACAAATGCAAGAAGCATGACAGGTAAAATGGGGGAGCTGGAGCTCTTAGCTGCAGAAGAGGACTATGACATTATCAGTATAACTGAAACTTGGTGGGATGATTCACATGACTGGGCAGTTAACTTAGAGGGGTATACTTTATTTAGGAGGGACAGGGATAATAAAAGGGGTGGAGGAATCTGCATGTATATTAAACCTAACCTTAAACCTACAATAAGGGAAGACATTTATGATACAAGTGACAATGTAGAGACCCTGTGGGTTGAAATAAAGAGTGGGGGGGGGGAATCCTAAACAAAAATTACTAGGAACATGCTACAAGCCCCTCACCATTAGTGACCCAGAGGAAACTCAACTACTAATCCAAATAGGTAAGACTTCTAATAACAGTGCTGTAATTATGGGAGATTTTAACTACACTGATATAAACTGGGCCAATGAAACTAGTAATTCAGCTAAGGGGGATAGATTTTTAAATGTTCTCAGGGATAACTTCTTGTCACAATTAATAGAGGAGCCAACTAGGAGTAAATCTATATTGGATTTAGTGCTTTCAAACAATACAGATATAATATCAAACATAGAAGTAAAAGAACATTTGGGTAACAGTGATCATAACATGGTCACATTTGAAGTCTCTTTTCATATGCAGTGTCTTAAAGGTTTAACTAAGACTTTTAATTTAAAGAAAGCAATATTCAACGATTTAAGGAAATAATTAAATAATATAAATTGGGACAATTAATACAAATAGAGAGGATAAATGGATAATATTTAAAACTTTGTTAAATAAATATACATATCAACAAATACCATATGGTAATAAAAATCAAAAATCAAAGCCAATGTGGCTAAATAAAAATGTGTTAAGAGAAATTAGGAAAAAACGTAGGGCATTTAAATTATTCAAAGAAAATAGTAAAGACTCAACATTCCATATTTATAAGGAATGTAACAAAGCATGCAAAAAAGCAATCAAATTAGCAAAAATTGAAAATGAAAAATTAATTGCAAAGGATTCTAAGTCTAACCCTAAAAGGTTCTTTAAGTACATAAATAGCAAAAAATCTAAGAAGGACAATATAGGTACATTAAAATGCGTGGAGGGTAGCATGATAAATAATGACAGGGAGAAGACTGAGGTACTAAACCAGTTTTTTTCTTCAGTATACACAAGAGAGGAACCATTGGATGAGACTTTGGAACAAAATAGAACATTCCAGTCCATACTATTAACTGGGTTATGTTAAGAGGATATCAGGAAAAAAATGGATAATATTAAGGTAAATAAAACTCCAGGCCCAGATGGAATACACCCAAGGGTGTTAAGAGAACTTAGCACTGTTATAGACAAACCTCTACTCTTAATATTTCAAGACTCATCCTCAGGCATGGTACCCCAGGATTGGCGTAAAGCTGATGTGGTGCCACTATTCAAAAAGGGAAGCAGGGATGATCCAGGAAGCTATAGACCAGTTAGTCTGACATCAATAGTGGGGAAGATATTTGAAGGGATTATAAAGGATTATATTGATGAGCATAATTGTGTAAAAAAGATTATGAGTTCTAATCAGCATGGTTTTAGGAGAAATAGATCATGTCAAACTAATCTAATTAGATTCTATGAGGAAGTAAGTAAACATATAGATAAAGGGGAATCAGTTGATGTGATATACTTAGATTTTGCAAAGGCATTTGATACAGTGCCACATGAGAGATTAATGCACAAAATTAAGGAACTGGGAATAGCTGAAAATGTTAGCTCATAAATAAATAACTGGATTAAAGATAGGGAGCAACTAGTAGTAGTAAATGGATCATACTCAGATTGGACAAAGGTAATCAGTGGAGCCCCCCAGGGATCAGTACTGGGCCCTGTTCTTTTTAATATTTTTATTAATGACTTGGGGCAAGGATTAAATAGCGACATCTCTATTTTTGCAGATGATACTAAGTTAAGTAAGGTTATTAGGTCAGAACAGGATGAATTTTCTTTACAAAGGGATCTGCAAAAATTAGAAGTATGGGTAAGTAAATGAAAAATTAGATTTAATATGGGAAAATACAAGGATCTACATTTTGGAAGTAAAAATACGCAGGCAACGTATTTTTTAAATGAGACAAGATTTAGCCAAACAGAGGAGGAAAGGGATTTGGGAGTAGTAATAGATAACAAGCTAAAGATGGGTGCACAATGCAGGGCAGTGGCTTCAAAGGCTAATAAGATACTAGCATGTATTAAAAGAGGCATTGATTCAAGGAAGGAAAGCATAATTCTGTCACTATATAAAGCCCTGGTAAGACCTCACCTTGAGTATGGAGTGCAGTTCTGGGGACCGATCGCAAAAAAGATATTGCAGAACTAGAAAAAGTTCAGAGAAGGGCCACAAAGCTAATAAGATGATTGGAGAATTTAACCTACGAGGAAAGGCTAGCCAAACTGGGTCTGTTTTCTTTAGAAAAAAGGCGCTTGAGAGGTGACATGATTAATTTATATAAATATTTTCAAGGCCCATATACAGAGATGGCAGAAGGTCTGTTTATTCCAAGAAAATTGTTTCTGACAAGAGGTCACAATTTAAGGTTGGAGGAAAGGAGATTTAATCTCCTGCAACGGAAATGTTTTTTCACTGTAAGAGCAATAAAATTGTGGAACTCATTACAAAAGGAGGTAGTGAATGTCAATACCCTAGATACATTTAAAAATAGTCTGGATACATTTCTGTATATAAACAAAATTCATGGATATGATTGCTAGTATTAAATGGGTCACCTTTTAGTTGGGTTATTTAAGCTTAACTGGAGCTTTTTGTAAGTATTTCAGATTTGTATAGGTTGAACTAGATGGACTTCGGTCTTTTTTCAACCTTATCTACTATGTTATATCTAACTATAGTATAATCTAACTTTGGTCTATGTGCTTTAGGACAGTAACTAAAATTTGTTAACAAATTGTCTGTGGCTACATATTCACACTTCTTTATAGTAATTGCCCATGCACCTTTTAATATACAGCTTTCCCTAATGTCTCAGCAGCTGAGATAACAGTCTGACTTAATGTGCTTTGGGACGGTTGCTGCAGCATAAAATGGACATTGACTGGTCTATATATATATATACTTATTAAGCAACGTTTACAACACATCATATAGCGAATTCATACATACTACGCAACATGCCTACTATACATATGGGACCCTGGAGTTGAACTTGTTGGGGGAACCCACTCACTCTGGTCATCTGGAGTGGGATAAAGATTACAAGGCTTATAGTTACCTTGGTGTATAAAGTTATGCAGCAAAGTTACAAATGACTACTACTTTGTTTTATAGTTATTCAATTAGTTAATTTATGTTTTCAGTATAGAGTTGCTAGATGTTGTTATAGAATGTAAGACATTTACCTTGATAAGCGGATCATGTGAAATTACCCCATTATGGTGTGTACTGTGCTTTCTAATCACAGTTCACAAATGCTAACTATCCCTTCCCCTGAACAGACGTCACATTTTGAGCATATGCATGTATTCTACTTGGTTGTATAAATATCCGTGTAAATTGATATGTAAGAGCTTGATTTATATATTCATCCGTTATGCTTATCCTTTCTATAGTCTAGTAAATAGTCTGCTCCTGGGGAATTGGCGGTCTGACAGTATCCTGCACCTTGGCAACATCACTACTCTGGCCTATATTTTATCTATTTTCTTGGATTTTCAAGATTGTTGTTTTTATGCTAGAAAATCATTGTACATAGATACACCACTTGGCAATATCCACAATGCTCTTAAATTTCTCACCCAAAATAACAACCCCTCCAGATGTATCTTAATAAATAAAAAACTGCTCAACTGTTAGAAGATAGTATAAGTGTGCTCCTAGTAGGCTGACATTATAGTCATACATTATATATCCTCGCCTTGCTAATATATACATATTGTGTTGTAACTTTACCTACTGTCTACCTATGTGTTGGGTGCCAGGTATTTCAATTCTCCTCATTTACAATCTCTTTCTTTCAGTCTGATATTTTCTATCATTTTGTCTTACATATTCCTGATTGTGATAATGATATTGTATCCTCAGAGGGAAAAAACACTACACTTGTGCCTCCCTATATGCTTTATATGTGTATATAGTTTACGCTAGTGGAAATAGTTGCCCCCCTACAATACAATACATTTTATTTATGGCCATAAGTCTGTATGGACAAAGCTTCCAAATGAGGTAGTAGCCGCTATGTTTTTATATATAGATAGTGCTTAAGTCAACTATTAATATAATCCTGTTATGTCTATAAAATAGTTTCCAGATTTTTGCCTGGCTGGCTCTGTATTCTTTACCCCCATCACTATATATATATATATATATATATATATATATATATATATATATATATATATATATATATATATATATATATAGTTCCCTGGTTGCTTACTTAATAGCCAGGGACTAAATTTGCGGTTCCCTTGAAACACACTGCAGTTAATTACACTTTTATTAATATTCCTAATTCCTACAGTTTTATTTTTCTATGTTGTGACCTGTTGTAAACATTGATAGAGACTAAGAGGCATATTTAAGAAATGTCTTGCGGACCTGATCCAACAGTGCGGATCAGATCTGCAAGACATCGCTGAATGCGGAGAGCAATACGCTCTCCGCACTTAACATTGCACCAGCAGCTCACAAGAGCTGCTGGTGCAACGCCACCCCCTGCAGACTCGCGGCCAATGGGCCGCCAGCAGGGGGTGTCAATCAACCCGAGTGTACTCAATCGGGTTGAATTGTTGCGATTCCTGTCCGCCTGCTCAGAGCAGGCAAACAGGGTTATGGAGCAGCGGTCTTTGTGACCGCTGCTTCATAACTGCTGTTTCTGGCGAATCTGAAGACTCGCCAGAAACACGGGCCATCAAGCTCCTTTTGGAGCTTGATAGATAGGCCCCTATGGGATTATTTTCTTAGAAAGAGGAAAACCGTTTAGAAGAAGATCTATAATATTTAACTATAGTACAACTCCAGCAAAGGGTATAGGTACTTGAAAAATGTATATTTTATAATTATTCACCTAAATAATGCTGGGATCTGGCGCCAACCCAAGGGCCCTGGGTAGAGCCGGGTTCTAAATATCTCAGATTAGAACCTGGCCTTTAATATTAAGTTTATATAAGCTTACCCTTCACAAACCCATGTATTGATATTTATATTTTTTTGGCTATTGGTCATAAATGTCTTTTCGGTCTATCCCCACTTTATAGCACCTGATTTTAGATTTTAGATATGTTGCAATCGTCAATAATACTACATTTTGACTTACCTCTACTTATAATAACTGTAGGATACTTTTTAGATTTCTGAATCTCTAGACTATATAGATTTTCGTGCTATTACTTTATCTTGTTAAAGATATCCTTGTATTGGTTATATTTGCTAAACATATAAGGAATGGATTATATTACTACATGTGCTGAGAATTTGCTTATCTCTGGTTAAAATACAGCTACTAATCTGAATATATCTCTAAGATACCCACTTGTGTTCTTATTTTACATGTAAAGTTTATAATATTTATAGTTATACGATACACACAAATTTGTTTGCATAATTATCAGCGCACTATTATATATACTTATTAAGGGCCCAAATGTTTCCCTGCAAACTCATTGTTCATGAGTGACCTCTACTATTCCCCCTATTAAAACACGCTATTGTTAAAGGTCCAAGAGAGGCCATTAGTTTTATGTTCATAAGCCTTGACAACTGCAAGTAGGGGTTACCTTTGCTTAATTTACCATCTCTAAATAAAATAAAAAATGAGGATACTACAGATAATAAGTGCCTATTTGAATTCACATCTAGCCATATACTGAGAAATTGAACCTAAACATACCATAAAGTTTATCCTAGTCCTTGTTTTTCTTACTGTTACTCTATAATTTTGCTGTACTTATTGTATTGCAATAACAATGTATATGTGCATTGTTGTGTACAGGGAGTGCAGAATTATTAGGCAAATGAGTATTTTGACCACATCATCCTCTTTATGCATGTTGTCTTACTTCAAGCTGTATAGGCTCGAAAGCCTACTACCAATTAAGCATATTAGGTGATGTGCATCTCTGTAATGAGAAGGGGTGTGGTCTAATGACATCAACACCCTATATCAGGTGTGCATAATTATTAGGCAACTTCCTTTCCTTTGGCAAAATGGGTCAAAAGAAGGACTTGACAGGCTCAGAAAAGTAAAAAATAGTGAGATATCTTGCAGAGGGATGCAGCACTCTTAAAATGGCAAAGCTTCTGAAGCGTGATCATCGAACAATCAAGCGTTTCATTCAAAATAGTCAACAGGGTCGCAAGAAGCGTGTGGAAAAACCAAGGCGCAAAATAACTGCCCATGAAGTGAGAAAAGCCACTTGCCACCAGTTTGGCCATATTTCAGAGCTGCAACATCACTGGAGTGCCCAAAAGCACAAGGTGTGCAATACTCAGAAACATGGCCAAGGTAAGAAAGGCTGAAAGACGACCACCACTGAACAAGACACACAAGCTGAAACGTCAAGACTGGGCCAAGAAATATCTCAAGACTGATTTTTCTAAGGTTTTATGGACTGATGAAATGAGAGTGAGTATGGATGGGCCCGTGGCTGGATTGGTAAAGGGCAGAGAGCTCCAGTCCGACTCAGACGCCAGCAAGGTGGAGGTGGAGTACTGGTTTGGGCTGGTATCATCAAAGATGAGCTTGTGGGGCCTTTTCGGGTTGAGGATGGAGTCAAGCTCAACTCCCAGTCCTACTGCCAGTTTCTGGAAGACACCTTCTTCAAGCAGTGGTACAGGAAGAAGTCTGCATCCTTCAAGAAAAACATGATTTTCATGCAGGACAATGCTCCATCACACGCGTCCAAGTACTCCACAGCGTGGCTGGCAAGAAAGGGTATAAAAGAAGAAAATCTAATGACATGGCCTCCTTGTTCACCTGATCTGAACCCCATTGAGAACCTGTGGTCCATCATCAAATGTGAGATTTACAAGGAGGGAAAACAGTACACCTCTCTGAACAGTGTCTGGGAGGCTGTCGTTGCTGCTGCACGCAATGTTGATGGTGAACAGATCAAAACACTGACAGAATCCATGGATGGCAGGCTTTTGAGTGTCCTTGCAAAGAAAGGTGGCTATATTGGTCACTGATTTGTTTTTGTTTTGTTTTTGAACGTCAGAAATGTATATTTGTGAATGTTGAGATGTTATATTGGTTTCACTGGTAAAAATAAATAATTGAAATGGGTATATATTTGTTTTTTGTTAAGTTGCCTAATAATTATGCACAGTAATAGTCACCTGCACGCACAGATATCCCCCTAAAATAGCTATAACTAAAAACAAACTAAAAACTACTTACAAAACTATTCAGCTTTGATATTAATGAGTTTTTTGGGTTCATTGAGAACATGGTTGTTGTTCAATAATAAAATTAATCCTCAAAAATACAACTTGCCTAATAATTCTGCACTCCCTGTATGACATTGATCTGTTTTGCACTCTATTATTTGGAAATTTGTATGTTATATCCTCAATTAAAAAAAAAAAAGATAGTCCAGTGTCAATCAGCACTCCAAGGTTTCGTACCTTTGCTGAACTAACGAGTTCAGAGCCTCCAAGCTCCAGGCCAGTTTGGTGATCTTGGGATATTTTTGATGCCCGGGGTCTGTTTTGTCCGGGTTCACTTTGAGACAGCTAGCATCTATGAGGTCTGTTAAGCAACTGTTTATGCAGCATGCTGGGTCTGTAGTATCTGGAGCAAAGGAGAAGTAGAGTTGTGTGTCATCAGCGTAACAATGATACCTTAGGCCATGTCGGTTAATGATGTCCCTCAGTGGTAGTAAGTAAATTGCGAATAGCATGGGAGACAGGATGGATCCTTGTGGAACTCCGCAAGCCAGTTGTCGGTGCTGATGAGCTTGATCCTGATATTACTCTCTGTGATCTACCAGCGAGGAAAGATTTAAACCAGTTAAGGACTGTGCCTCCTAGACCACAGATGTGCTGCAAGTGCTCTATTAGAATCCTATGGTCAATGGTGTCAAATGCAGCTGAGAGATCCAGGAAGATTAGGATGGAGTAATCACCTTTGTCTCTTGACATGAGGAGATCATTTAGGACTCGGACTAGCACTGTTTCAGTGCTGTGGCGGCATCTGAAGCCTGACTGGAAAGGATCGAATATGTTCAGGCGTGATAGATGGGCTTCCAGTTGAGTTGCCACTACTTTTTCAATTACTTTCCCCAGAAATGGGAGGTTGAATACTGGTCTGTAATTAGTCATGCAGTATGGGTCTAAAAAAAGTTTCTTTTAGATAATCTGGAAAGTCTCCTGTTTTTAGTAAACACTACACTATTTTTCAGAGGGCTGGGGCGAGTGTTTCAATGCATCCAGATATGAGCTAAGTTGGAACAGGGTCTAAGTCACACGTAGTAGGGTACAGCTTTTGTATGGTGTTTTTAATTCCTTTTATATCCATATTTGTAAAAGTGGAGCATAAACTGGGGCAATCTGGCATTCCATTGTAGTGGTTCTGGTGTGTAACAGTTTAGCCTGCTGTGATAGCGGTTCGGATTGAGGAAATCTTGTTTCTGAAAAAGTTTGCAAATGATTCACATTTATCCTTAAAAAAGTTGGTGGGGCTAAGCATGCATGCTGATTTGCAGAGCCTGTCTACTGTGCAAAACAGTCGCCTGGGTCTATTGTGGGAGAGTGCAATTTCGCGTGATAAAAATTAAGATTTTTTCTGAGTTATCTTGGATTGATATTTATTTAGATGTTTGGTAAGAGCAGCTTTATACTCTGGATCATGTGTTCTGCGCCACTTTCTCTCGAGTTTACGCCCTTTTCTTTTCATTTCTCTGATGGAGCTATCAAACTACGGCGCATTGTTGTGGGTTTTGACAGTACATTTGTAAGTTTGTGCAATGCTTTCTAGGGTGTCTCTCATGGTTTTGTTGTAGAGTCGGACTAAGGAGCTGGGGTCTTCGCAGGTGCCCATTAGTTCACTTAGATCCATATGTGATGCTACATCCAGTGGTGTCACTCCTTTTAATGAGCAGTATTTGACCAGGTTCTGAGGCTGGTGTCTGGTTGATTGTGATACAATGGAGAAGTGAATGGAGTGGTGGTCTGACCAAGTAACTGGGTAAGCAGTTACTGGTGACACTTCTAGTCCAGACTGGAACACTAGATCAAGTTTATGATCTTTTCTGTGGGTGGGAGTGGTGACGATTTGTGTGAAGCCGAGTGTACTTATCAAGCTTAGGAGATCCTGCCCAAGCAGGGATAGGGTGTTGTCAATCCAAGTGTTGAAGTCTCCTAATATAAGCCATCTGGAATGTTCAAGGATTAAGCCAGCCAAAAGATCTGGGAGTTCCTGAAGAAATCTCTTCCCATCTCCTGGGGTTGTGTATATTAGCAGTGTTCGGAATCCTCTCTCTAATTAGAGGCTGGCAGCTACGCATTCAAAAGATTAGGTTTTATGGACTGATATTGGTCTGGGATGTAAGGATGATTTTGCACAAATCATAACACAGATCATGTCCGACAGATATTTAAAGGGACAGTCAACACCAGAATTTTTGTTGTTTAAAAATAAAGATAATCCCTTTAGTTTTGCATAATCAACACAGTTATAATAATATACTTTAACCTCTGTAATTACCTTGTATCTAAGCGTCTGATGACTGACTCCTTATTTCAGTTCTTTTGACAGACTTGTATTTTAGCCAATCAGTGCTCACTCCTAGGTCACTTCACGTGCATGAGCTCAATGTTATCTACTGTATATGAAACACATACACTAATGCCCTCTATTGGTCAAAATGCATTCAGATTAGAGGCAGTCTTCAAGGTTTAAGAAATTAGCATATGAACTTCCTAGGTTTAGCTTTCAACTAAGAATACCAAGAGAACAAAGCAAAAGTGGTGATAAAGGTAAATTGGGAAGTTTTGTTTGGACTTGACTGTCCCTTAAACATTTAACGTTGCACAGGCAGTTCTAGTAAACTGCTTGTGCAATGCCGCCCCCTGCAGATTCGCGCACAATTGGGCGCTAGTAGGGGGTGTCAATAAACCTGATCGTATAGGATCGAGCAGATTGATGTCCGCAGCCTCAGAGGCAGCGGCCTTTGATAAATTGGCCCCAAAGTGTTGTTTACATTTGGTTCCATCCCCCTCTCCAAACTGACCCATTTTAATGATGAAAATATACCTAAATCCAAACTATTCTGAAATCCAAACCTTTTCCAGTCCCAAGCAGTCTGGATAAAGGGTTTTCAACCTGTAACTACAAAATGTATTACTATGTTGGCTATAACTGCATGTTCCCAGTTTCTTTGCAGCAGAATAAATATAACATTTTGGTCAGACATTTCATTCAGTGCCAGAATTATTAATTGCAACTTATATAAACTAATTATACGTCATTATTCTTTCATAACAATATCCTATTGTCCTTGGAACAAATGTGATGCAATTGTAAATTAGAGACAAACCTTTGGCTTCTATATGTAAAACCAAAATGACACAACTCACAAGGGCAGCTTAAGTTATTCCTTTCATCTTTTGCTGCCAAGTGGATCTCATAAGCAAATTATTTTCTGAAAGAAACAGTGTAAGACTTGACATCTCTTCTGTTTACATTTTTTTCGATGAGAGTGAGCCAATTTATTAAAGAGTGTTATTTAACCAAAATGGAAAGACCGTACAAAACAGGTCACAAATCAGTGAATATACTATTTTGTTAGCTAAGAATTTCCATTTTTATTTTCAGTTATTGTTTGGTTTATAAAACTGGAGATGAGGAATGCTGCACAACGGGTCAATAGAGCAGTTTAGCTAAAGTCATGATGTAAATAATGTGTCCCCTTACTTCAAACATATAAGCTTTTGTGCTTATCTAATTAACTTTGTTGAAGTGCTTACCTATGCATTTGAAAAATCACTTATCCCTTTGGTTTTTTGATAGCGAGTTTGCAGTGCTTAGCATAAGAAAGAAGAAGTTTTGAAGAAAGAAAGATTGCACTCCTGACAAAAGTTTGATTAGTACATGTTTATAAGTATGTAGTCTTTGAATACTGTCCTGAAAATGAAAGCATTTTTTTGTTGTCTTCAACATAAAATGCACACTTATCCATACAAGGTTAAATATATGACTGCCAAACACGGTGCTCGGACAAAATGCCGACGGACAGAATGCCAAAGCACATTCTTCCGTCAGACATATGTCCGAGATACACTGCTTCCGACTGCACGCTGAACAGCACAATAATGCAATCACGTAATTGAGTAATTGTCATCACTAAAAAAGCGGAAAATTTAAATATACCGTATTTGCTCGATTATAGGACGACCCTGATTATAAAACGACCCCCCCAAATGTGGATATTTTTTGGGGGAAAAGGCTTGCACCTATGAAAATTCTCAGTCTACTTTACTTCACAAATAGCCCCCTCTGTCTCTTCACCTTCACCCTCTTAATCTTAATTCTGATCCCCTCTCTCTGCTGCACCCACAGCTGAGCTGCTCCCCCTTATCATGAATTCCAGTAAGCTGTCACCTTACATTTACTGGTATTACCTAGTAGCTAATCTGCAGCTAGAATGATCCAGTTCACCAAAGGACCAATCATGTCACTCACTGCAGTCACATGGCTTCTGCCTGTGATGTGACTGTGAGTTTGTCGGTCCTTTAGCCGCACAGAATCTAGCTGCTGCTGCTACTACCTGGTCTGCCTGGTTTCAATTTTATTGTAGGGAAAAGACAGGGGCCGCTCAAAGGTAAATCTAGCTGCTACTGAGCTCAGTCTCAATGCCTGTTATACTGTAGTGAAGACAGGGGCTGGTGTCCATTAATTACGTCCGGTTTCAGGATCGAAAGTAAGACAACCTCGATTATAAGACAATGTCGGTTTTTCAGAGTTTCTTTTCTGAAAAAAACATAGTCTTATAATCGAGCAAATACGGTATATTGTGCACTACTGAGGAAAATATGAGAACACAAACACATAAATTAATTTAACAACCATATCAAATTTAAAAAATGGAGTTCATAAAGACATGTAAAGGAGGAAGAAAAATGTTACATGAAGGTTATGCATACATTGTAGACAAAAAATAAGAAAATGTATATATTTTTCTTTTTATATATATATATATATATATATATATATATATATATATATATATATATATATATATATATACATACATATTGGAGATGTGAAAAAAAAGTTTTTTTGGAGGAAGGCTAAAAACCATAAATGATATAATTGAAAAAGACGCATCAAATCAGTCAAATCTACCTGATGCAGCAAGAATTTTATCTCTGAAAACAATTGAAAAAAATAAAAAAGATGCTAAAAATTCAGAGGAAGTAACATCAAGCATAATACAAAATTGCAGCACTACTTAGAAAAGAAACTTTGCCAGACTGATACATCGACAGCGAACAACACCAAATGGAAACATTTTAAATGATGCATTAAGAAAAACGATCCAAAGAGTTCTGTTATAATCAGTGACTCGGGCGCCTCAACTGCCTCTGGGAACCTATCCATGGGTCCCTACCCTAACAATGTGCTTTTAACACATTATATAATTATATAATGTGGTGTAGATTGTCCACTGCTATACGATTTTCTTTCCCTTCCAGATAAAGGTGTTAAAGGCTTTAGACAGATATGTCAAGTCTTTCTTGGTCATGAGGAAGGACAAGACAAGACAAGAAGTGGATACAGGATCCTGGGTAAGATGGCCATTTTGATCAGGTTGATTCAGCCCGGATAAGCCTAGAGAGAGGTTCATCCAACCCTGTAATTGAATGATTAAACTAACACATTGTTTGGAGATATTTCCATCATAGATTTTGTGTGGGTTTTTGTGTAATTTAATACCTAGATATGTGAGTGTGTCTTGAGCTTCCACAAATGGGTAGTTGTAGGGCGAGTGTTGGTGCCTGTTTAGTCACAATAACTTAGACCTAGACGTCTTTATTTTATAGCCAGATAAGCTACCAAAGTCTGATATTGTCTTCAGGATGTGGGGGATATATAGATTTGACTTTGACAAAAAGCAGCATGTCGTCTGCGTAAAGTGCTATCTGGATAGGGGGTTCCTTGGATATTGACGCCTGGGAAAATTTGTCTGTGTTTGACCGCTAAAGGTTCTAGGGTGAGATCAAAAAGTAGGTGATATAATGGGCAGCCCTGACGAGTGGCCCGTTGTAAGAAGAAGTCATGTGAAAATATACCATTGACTAGTATACGTGCCACAGGTTGTGTGTATGTTTTGCAAATTATCTCTAGGAAAGGGCCCTGTAAATTAAAATATTGCATGGTGTGAAGTAGATGAGGCCACCCGACATGGTTGAAGGCCTTCTCTGCGTCCAAAGACAGCAGAAAGGCCTCAGGAGTCCCACTCGCCCATCCACCCTTCTCCATGGTCCAATAGTGATTAATGACTTGGGGCTCGATGATTGAAAGCTCTCTGGGCTGGCGAGATTATTAATGAATGCTCACCAGTCCTTCTATTTCCCTGGTGGAATGATCTAAAGCAATTTTTTACCCTGAAAATTCTCGCTAAGGGGCGTATACTGCATTTTCATAGGACATGTGCACAACAAAATTCGTATTTTAAACATTATACAAAACAAATATTTGAACCATTCACACAAAAATAAGAAGGGAAAAATTGTATTGTTAAGATGCATTAAAAATCGTAACAAAATTCTTCACCAAAAATCGTATGTTAACAAAAAAGTAAAATTAGTATGTAATTTACACAGGAATAAATCAAATTAAATATTCACAGCGTAAATCATAATTGTAGTACACTGGATGTGCAAAAATGACACAGAAATTTGAATTTATAAATACAAAATGCAAAGCGTAATTGTTGTTTTTTCGGAAAATGGGCTGAACTTGGGCGTTCCATGGGCGTATATGACAATGTCTCACTAATCCCAGCGTAATTCTATAAAGATTTTCTGACTGCAGATATCACAGTTTTTTTCTCGCCAATTGAAAGGTGGCAAGCTTTTGTCAAAACAATACGAACACTTATAACCCCAATAGAAAAACAAATGCATACTAAAATATAGGCGAATGTAAGATGCTATAAGCAGAAAGCAGTATAATGTGAGTTATATTGGCTGCAGGATTTTAATTTTAAAGTGCTCCCCCTGCTCCCTGCTAACTTTGCACTAAGAAGCAAAGTTTCCCTATCCAGCGAGCTTCATTACTTTTAATAGGAGCCATCTCGCAACTCACAGGGACTGTCCCTTTTTTACGATCATTGCACCGGGGCAGCCCTGCGAGTGTCAGCGAGAAAAAGGTTTGAGCTGGCGAAGAATATATCATCGAGCTCTTGGAGTACTTTGAGTAGGTTGACAACCGATGTGCGTTTAAAAACAAAGCTTGTTTGATCAGTATGTAAGAGGGATGGAAGTAGGGTTTTCAGGTAATTTGCCAGGATCTTCATAAGGATTTTATAGTCAGTGTTAAGTAAGGAGATGGGGTGATAGGACTCTGGAAGTGTGTGATCTTTGCCTGGTTTAAGGATAAGAGTGATGTGGGCCGAGGAAAGGTTTTGTGAGGGTGTGGTGTTTTCTTGGAAATGCGTATTGTAAAGTTTCGCTAAAGTGGGAGAGATTTGTGTTTGAAGAAGTCGGTAGAACTCTGTCGGTAGCCCATCTCGGCCTGGTGTCTTACCCAGGGAAATAGATTATAGGGTAAAGGCTATCTCGTCAGGAGAGACAGGAGCATTCAAACTGGTAAGTTGGTCTTGGGTAAGCTGTGGTAAGGCAAGAAATTGCCAGAAGGCAGTCTGTGTATCCTGTGGGCTTGATCTTTGGTGTGTGTATAAGTGTGTGTAATATTGGGCAAAGCAATGTGCCACTTCTGATGGTGATGTATAAGTCTTGCCCTGGTGTCTAAGCACCGCTACATTTGTTTTTGCTGTGTTTACTTTAGGGAGAAGTATTTAGGATGTCAGGTGTCTGTGAATACACTCAAACAAAACTAAAAAATATGTGGCGCTAGGAAGACAGCTGAACTAATCACTATATGGCTGATCCTGCTATAATCCCAATTAAATATAAATGGATAGAAAGATATATACAGATTTTATTGTTTACAGTTAGTAAATGTATAGACACAAATTCATATAGACCCTATAATATCAATGGATATTAAATAGAGGATATTAAAAAATAAAAAGCAAACTAGTTGCAGGAATAAATTGATACAAAAAAAACATACAAAAGATAAATGCTAAAAACCATACAATCATACAATAAGAATGGTCATAGAAAAAATTGCTCCTAGTTAAAATAATATGGTATACAGATAAAAAACAGTGTAGTATACAGTTAAAAAAACATAGATAAAACGAATAATCCTTCAAATGATAAAAGTCAATTAGTGTATTCCTCCAGCATTGCTCATCAATCCTAATGCAGGAGGGTATATGAGACAAGAGAAATAGCTTGTCAAAAGCAAACCAATTGTTCAAGTAAGGTAAAACACTTTAGTACTTACACCAGAAGGTGTCTACCAGCTCTCTTGGCACCGGTCTCAGTTGCTGTATTCTTTTTTTTACTGCTCTCACAGCCCGGTTTTGAATGGGTAGAATGGTGGATGGGTATCTCAAATCCCAGAGGTTTATAAGCAGACACTTCTGCCCTTTATTTTATTCCAGCACAAGTGTCCCTCCTAAGCGTGTATTATCGCTTAGCCGCAGTATCGCCGGTTGGCGTTCCTGACACAGTCTGTATTGGGACAGCGTGTGTAGTAAGTAAATACGGATCCTCAGGTAAATACGGATCCTCAGAGGGATCAAATGAAAGAGCAACGCGTTTCGGGCTAGCATGCCTTTGTCAAGCTCTACTTGCATGACTACAGAGGTGCCTTTTAAAGCTATACTGATTGGGTGATTGGCAGTTTGATTGATTGCTGCAAGCTTATTTGTTAATACCATATTAAGTGTTTTAACAATTTATTGAATACTTCTAGGTTGTTTTGGTATATTTGGGTGATTCATTACAATTCATATTGGTCTCACTTATATTGTATTAGATTAGTGGTTTGTAGCTAAGAGGCACCTATTGTAGTATGCTCACATTCTTAATGATGGAAATGCAAACGAATTTCATACAAAATATGTTATTTAAAGGAGCAAAAGTCGTACATACAATATGGTTGTTTCACCTACATTACTCAAACCTACATTACTAGAGCTAAAGTGGAATAAACTTATATTCTAGTAGTTCAATAATTGATCTATTTATTTTTAGAAATTCCTGGTTTCTATTTTTTGTTTGTGTGTTATGAAGAGAACCAGAGGGGTACATGAATGAGGGATGGGGGGGATAATAATCATTGTTCTGTATTAATTCATAGAAAATCAATGGAAAAAATCCATAAAAATATATTCATTAAGGAATTCATAAAAAATTCATAAAAAATACATCAGAAATTTTTCATAATAGAAGAATTTTCATTAAAAAAATTCATAAAAAGATTTTTTCATAGACAATTCATAAAAAATTAATTAACTGAAATGTGTTATTTTAATTAGATCTCATAGAAATGGCAATAAATTGATTCGGTGGTTGTATATTAGTTTAATAGATCCAGTTTAAAGTGATAGCTATTCTTAAATCATAATATAGTCTTTCAGCAAGATTGAGGGACAAATACAATTGATATTCCCGACACAGTCTGTATTGGACAATGTGTGTGATGGGCAAATACTGATCCTAGAAGGGATTAAAAGAAGGAGCAATGTAATTGATGTATTTAATTCATAATTTCTATTTTATTATATTTCTATTTTTATTATGTCTTTATTTCCATTTTTATTTTTATTCCTTAAAGCAATTGTCAGATGTCACCACCGTATATAGTGGGCACATTTGTCCACTAGTTCGAAAAAACAAATTCGACAATGTGTGCACTAATAGCGTATAGTGACGTGTATAAAGTAATGCACTGGGGGCTGCTATTGTATTCTCATAGGGAGTGTGTAATGTTTTAATATCCGATTCGTACTCTCATATGAAATGTGTTATGTTTTAATATCAGATTCGTATGGAATAAGAAAAATTAGTCAGTAAGAAAACATCCTAAATCGAATTCTTGATTTAATCCATTAGGGGTTAAGGATTTTATTTCGAAAATCCACTTCCCTTCTAGCTTTAATAGGCTATTATGTATGTCCATGCCTCTCCAGTTCGTACATACAATATGGTTGTTTCACCTACATTACTCAAACCTACATTACTAGAGCTAAAGTGGAATAAACTTATATTCTAGTAGTTCAATAATTGATCTATTTATTTTTAGAAATTCCTGGTTTCTATTTTTTGTTTGTGTGTTATGAAGAGAACCAGAGGGGTACATGAATGAGGGATGGGGGGGATAATAATCATTGTTCTGTATTAATTCATAGAAAATCAATTGAAAAAATCCATAAAAATATATTCATTAAGGAATTCATAAAAAATTCATAAAAAATACATCAGAAATTTTTCATAATAGAAGAATTTTCATTAAAAAAATTCATAAAAAGATTTTTTCATAGACAATTCATAAAAAATTAATTAACTGAAATGTGTTATTTTAATTAGATCTCATAGAAATGGCAATAAATTGATTCGGTGGTTGTATATTAGTTTAATAGATCCAGTTTAAAGTGATAGATATTCTTAAATCATAATATAGTCTTTCAGCAAGATTGAGGGACAAATACAATTGATATTCCCGACACAGTCTGTATTGGACAATGTGTGTGATGGGCAAATACTGATCCTAGAAGGGATTAAAAGAAGGAGCAATGTAATTGATGTATTTAATTCATAATTTCTATTTTATTATATTTCTATTTTTATTATGTCTTTATTTCCATTTTTATTTTTATTCCTTAAAGCAATTGTCAGATGTCACCACCGTATATAGTGGGCACATTTGTCCACTAGTTCGAAAAAACAAATTCGACAATGTGTGCACTAATAGCGTATAGTGACGTGTATAAAGTAATGCACTGGGGGCTGCTATTGTATTCTCATAGGGAGTGTGTAATGTTTTAATATCCGATTCGTACTCTCATATGAAATGTGTTATGTTTTAATATCAGATTCGTATGGAATAAGAAAAATTAGTCAGTAAGAAAACATCCTAAATCGAATTCTTGATTTAATCCATTAGGGGTTAAGGATTTTATTTCGAAAATCCACTTCCCTTCTAGCTTTAATAGGCTATTATGTATGTCCATGCCTCTCCAGTTCTTTTGTACCTTTGCTATTCCAGTATATTTTAAACATTTGGAGTTTGCTTTGTTGCAACTAGAGAAATGTTTTGGGATAGGGAGTTCTTTGTTCCTTTCTTGGTCAAAGTTCTCTATTGATAGAATATGTTCCCTGATACGATCCCTCAGGGGTCTTTCTGATTCTCCTACATATTGAAGGCCGCAAATGCACTCAAGTAGATATACTACATTCCTATCTGAGCATCGCATTTGTTGTTTGATTTTGTATTTCTTCCCTGTGACATTGGATTTTATTTATTTTGTTTTTACTGCATGTTTGCAGGCCTTGCATGTTAAGCAAGGGAAATATCCATTGATTGCTTTCCCCATTAGGTCATGGTCTCTGTTCTTTTTCATTTCAGTAGGGGCCAGAATTGTTTTTAAATTACGAGATTTTTTTATATATTATTTTAGGGTATTTTGGAAGTAATTCCCCAATTAACTCATCACTTTTTAGGACCGACCAATGTTTTTTTATATTTTTTTCAACCAGATGTTTATTTTGACTATATTTAGTAATGAAAGGAACAAAGAATTATTTTTTATCATTTGACATAATATTCTCCTTCTTTTTTGTTGTTAATAGCTCCTTCCTATTCCTTGTTTTTAACTCATTCTTTATTTCTGTGATATCTTTATCCTTATAGCCTCTCTCTATAATTTTTTCCTTTAGGACTTCTGCCTGTATTTCATAGTAAGTATCATTGCTGCAGTTTTTTCTAATGCGTAAAAGCTGTCCCTTGGGAATATTTTTCTTCCAAGTTTGGTGGTGACAGCTTGTCTGGTGTATAAAGTTATTCGCGTCCACTGATTTGAAATAAGTTCTTGTATTTATGATGTTATTACTTATGTATATTTCAAGGTCTAGGAAGTTTATTTTTTCATTACTTATTTCACTGGTAAACTTTAGTTTATTAATTTCTAAGATGAATTGTGCAAAATCCTCTTGTGTTCCTCTCCAAATTAATACTATATCGTCGATATAGCGTTTGTATAGGACCAGATTTGCCGCAAGTATGCTGGATTCTAGAAACTCTTTTTCCCATAATCCCATGAATAAATTCGCATAACTTGGGGCAAATCTGGTCCCCATTGCAGTCCCACATTTCTGTATATAGAATTCATTATTATAATTAAAATAGTTGTGGGTAAGTATAAAATTGATACCCTCTAGTATAAAAAATTTTTGTTCAATTTTTATTGTCTCATCTTTGTTTAAATAATACTGTACTGCTTCCAAACCATCATTATGTGCAATGCAGGTATAAAGTGAGGATACGTCACATGTGGCAAAGAGATAGTTTTCTTCCCATTTAATATTATCTAAAAATTTTAACATTTCTGTGGAGTCTTTTAAGAAGGATGGTAGTTCCTTTACATACGTTTGCAAGTATCCATCAATGTATTCTGAAATATTTGAAGTAATAGAGTTAATCCCTGATATTATCGGCCTCCCTGGTGTTGTTGTTAATGACTTGTGTATCTTCGGGAGACAGTATAATAGTGGAATTTTTGGTGTTTTTATGTGTAAATAGTCCATTTCTTTTTTGTTCAATATTCCCTCCTCACTTGCTTTATTCAAAATTTCCTTTAATTGTAAGTTGAATTTGGTGGTGGGATTTAATGTTAGTTTATTATAGGTAATAATGTCACAAAGAATATCTTCACACATTTTACTATAATCTAGTGTGTTTAAGATAACAATGCCCCCTCCCTTATCTGCCGGCTTCACCACTATCATTTCATTGTTTTCTAACTCTTTAATGGTATCAAGTTGGTTTTTTTTAGGTTGTTTTTTGTGTTTTTTGTGTTATTAATTTTCTCTTCTTTTATATTCTCTATATCCCTAGTTATTAGCTTCTCAAATGTTTCAATTGCATGTCCCTTATCTTGTTTTGGATAAAACGTTGATTTTTTTCTTAGATTTGAATGTAAATATCCCTTTTGGTCTATCAGGGTGGAGTCTGCTCTCTTTTCCATCCCAGTTTTTGAAAACCATCTTTTTACCGTTAATTTTTTTATGAATTTGTGGGCGTCTATATAGGTACCGAATTTATCTAACTTACTGGTTGGGGCAAAAGTAAGTCCCTTACTTAGGACATCTTCATGGGTCTTGGTTAATGTAAAATTACTCAAGTTAAATATTCCTTTATTTTTATTTGTACTCTTGTTTAGTTCCAATTTCTTATTTTTTTGTGTGTACTTTAGTAAATGATGCTAGGAGCTTGTCCAATCTGCTGCCAAATCTGTAGTATTTGCTTGATGTTTTTTAAAAGGCTTGAAGAAGCTTGTTGTTTGAGAAAGGCATCTAAGTCCTCCTTAGCGGCTGTGTAAAGTTCAAAGGTTGTGTTTGTTTTTTCCTGTATGGTATGTTTGGCCTAATTTTCTTTGAAGCTCAATGTACCTTTTCTGAATTTTATATTTGATGGCTGCAACATAGGAGATTATGTGTCCAGTGAGTACTGTTTTTGCAGTTTCCCAAAATAATGGAACATCCACATGAATCAGGTTGTCACTATAGAAGTCCGTCCAGCAATGGGATAAAACTTTTGTAAATGGTTCTGAGGTTTGTAAATATGTGGGAAAGCGAAGGGAATTTCTGTTGGGTCTAGGTCCCCAGGCTTCTAGAGTCAGTTCTACAGGAGAGTGATCAGAGATTATAATGTTGTGTATTTTATCTTGTTGTACTCAAGGGATAAGGGAATTCGAGATAAGGAAAAAGGTCTATCCTGGAGAGGATCGATTTAGCTTTGGAAAGGCAGGTGTAGTCTCTCTCTTCAGTGTGACGCAGCCTCCAAATGTCAAATAAGTCAAGGTCTGTGTGGAGTCTATTAAATGTCTTGGTTTCAAATCTGGCTTTGTAGTTAGAGTGTGGGTCCTTGACTGTCCTACCTTGGAGCCATACTCAGTCAAATGGGTGCGAGGGCGCTAAATAAAAATTCCCTCCTAATATCAGTCCCATTCCCGCATAAGGAGTTAGAGCTTGTATCAGTGTGTTCCAATAAGTAGGAGATCTGTGATTGGGTGCATATAAATTACAAAAGGTGTAATCAAATGAGTTAATTTGTGCCTGCACAATAAGAATCCTCCCCTCTGAGTCCATGCAAGTGTGTGTGATGGTCATAGCGAGTCTTTTACCAAATAAAATAGCTAAGCCCCTACTTGCACTTGTGTGTGAAAGGAATGAGACTGTTCCAACCCAATCACTTTTCAGTTTAAGATGTGAGGTGAGTCTCCTGTAGAAATGTGATGTCTGTTCCCATACGACGCAAATGCATAAGTATTGACTTTCATTTTATGGGTAAGTTAATACCCCCAACATTCCATGTTATAAGTCTAAACGGTATTTTGGGTCAATGAGAGTTCTTACATGGGACAGAGATGGAGTGAGGAGGAGGTGGGGGGAAGAGAGAGAGAGGAAGGAAAAAAGGCGACTCAGCTTGTGTGAGACAGTAATATATGTAATAATATACGTGTAGCAGACAACATAAATAAGGCCTGATATATTTTAAGGCTAAATGAGTGTCTAATTTATCTGCGGTAGAGAGGAGGCTCACCTCCGCCTGAACACTTGCATTAGTAATATTAACAATAATGGTGGTAAAATGAGGTTTGTGGTCTCTTTATAATGTAAGGTAAGGAGTCTGTCGCCTCTACAAGTGTAGCGCACCCAGTATAGGATTAGAGTAGGCGAATGTAGCACTTCACAGAATTGCCAAGAGGCACACCAATGTTGCAGAGGACGAAAAACCACCATTCTCCCTGTGACATTAGACCATAAAGTGAGGCAGTGGTTCAAACTATCACATATGTAGTCAGTGCATTTCAATACAAACATAAAGCTAATCAGAAAGCCAAGCATAATCCAAAACAGTATAACAAATAGGCCAATGATAGTGACACAGTATCTAATGTCCCCTGTAGTAGGTTTATTGTTCTTGCTGATGTGGAGCAGTGAATGCTTGTCCTTATTGTACCCAAAGACACACCCCAGGATGCCCCAAAGACACAGAGAACAAGAAAGCAACAAACACCCCTCCTCCCCCAGCCACAGGTTGAAATAAGTGCATGTACTGTAGCTATATGTTTACAGACAGCAAATAACTCAGTAACAAAATTACCCTGGCTCTCATCGGATTGGGATTGGTTTTGTAGAACCTTTAAACATAGGTAATTCATACATTTCAGTATAGGAATTAGAGCGATCAGACAACTAAACATTAACCAAAATAACATTATGGGGAGGCTAATATCGTCACAATATTTAACATCTCTTCTGTTAGATTAATTGTTCCTGCGGTTATAGCACAGCAAGTGCAATGCTTGGTGGAGTCCCAGGAGTAATCCTGAGATTTACCCCAAGCTGTACCCAAAATGCAAAGAACAAACAAGTGGCATTCCCCTCCCCACATCCAACCACACAACAAAACAAAAACATTTAACAACATAAACATATTCAACAAACAATTTAGTTATAACTTTATGTAAGCTCACGTGGGTCTGAAGTTGACACTGCAGAACCGTTGAACAGAAGTCCTCTGTTAGTGAAGTGGGGCTTTTACCCCCAGTCCTCTGAGGTTGCCTGACTAACAGGCGCTTAAGGATAACTTCTGAAATGATTAGAAGAAAAGTTACCATAGCCATTTAGAAGGCTGTAGTGAGGTCTGGATGTCACAAAAGTGGTATTTGTAAAAGTTCAGGTGCTTGCTGCTCTTCCATAGCTAGATAGCTCTGCAGGGCATTAGGAGAGTGGAATAATTTGGTTCCTGAGGGTGTTTAGAGGTGAAGCTTAGCTGGAAACAGTAGTGCCACCTGACAGCCCTGCTCATGGAGACGGGAACATAGTGGGGCAAATTCCTTCCTTAGCTTTGTGAACTCACTCGAGAAGTCTTGAAAAAGTAATAATCAGGATCCCTCATAGATCACTTCTTTTTGTGCTCTGTATGCACATAGGATTTTGATTTTTTTTTTTTCCTGGAAATTCATGCTTTTGTAGATAACCTGCCTAAGTTTAATTTTTACATGTTCCAAAGTTCTTTCAGGGCCCACCCGGTGAGCTCTTTCTAGGTGAGCTCTTTCTACATCGATTGGGAGAATGTCAGATGACATACCTAGCAGTTTTGGGAAAAGTTAGAGCAGTAAATTCTAGGAGGTCTTTCCCCTTTACCGATTCGGGAAAACCCACTATACGCAGGTTGTTGCGCCTGCCCCTATTCTCCAGGTCATCTACTCAGTCTTGTAAATGTTGGTTTTGTTTAAGGAGCTGCCTGAGAGAGGACTCTGAGTTTGTTTGTCTGTCGTCTACCTCAGATATTCGGTTTCTGCTGCATTAAGTCGAGAGGAGAACTGCTGTATCTCGCTTGTTAGCGTGTCTACCCACTCTTGCAAAGATTCCATCTTGGTGAGAAAAAATTATTTCAGTTCCTGCAGCAAAGATCCCATTTGGATTGCTAAGTGGTCTATCTGCTGGTGGTTTTTGGCGTGAACTTCAGTCATGTGTATTTGTTTTCTGTCTGCTGCTTTTGTTTTATTGCTCATATTTTTTTCCCTGGAGTTTTTGGAAGTATTTATCCACTTTCATGGACGGCAGCAATAGAACAAATGAACAAACAATTAAATGGAATGGGATGAGTGGGGTATCCCCAGCCGATAATGTTACACAACAAATGTAGGTTTGTCTTCTCTCTAGATGATGTTGGAGTAAGTTATATGACACCCCGCAACAGAGTGAAAAGAAATAGGCAAATGGGTTTCTGACCACCCCTCAGCTTTTGATATTTTAGATCTCTGAGATAGGGACTCTATACCTTCAAGGATATACAACTGTTTTGTGTCTTGAAATAAATCTGTAGCAGGTTAAAAGTATAGACTCCCCTTGCAGGTGTTTACTCATCTGGGTAACCGCAAGTGTGTAATGTAGTGGCACTATTCGGATTAAAGGAGGCATCCACTCCTGGTAAGGGCTCTGCTATTATATGGCTGTGTTTGTGCACCTTACTTGCGGCCCAAACAGCAATCCAAGATGGCTGTTTATATTGTTCCCCTTTTTTTTTCTATTCCTGACAGGTTTTTGCAGATGCTCTGTAATATGGGCACAATCTTACCCCGTTTTAGAGAGTCCTGTCATGGCCCACTTGAGAGCTCGACACAGCCAGAATCCATTGCTGTGTAGCTTTTCTGTGGGGCACTGGGATGATCGTTGTCGCTTGATCCAGGCAGTCCTCTGTCCGTTTGTTAGCACAAATTGAGAGAGGAGGCTTCTCCTGTTAAGTCCGTTACGGCTTCAGGCCGTCTGCGTAGCAAGCATCTAAAATGGCGCTGGTGATTCTAACGCCGTCCTTTTTGGTGATCTGAGTTTTCCGGAAGGCTGATTTTTTTTTACACCCTACATGCTATGGATTCAGCCGACATCGCTATTCCTCAGCTAGCCCAAAAATTTGAAGGCGTTGGGGAAGGCATTGGTCACTGATTTTTCCAACTTTAGCACTCCGGTGATCGGAGCTCCTGTATCTTGCTGCGACCCTGTCGACCCACCCACCGGACGTCCTTTCTTCTTATTCTTAACCTCTTCTTCACTTCTGATTTAGTGGAGATAAATAATTTTGAATACATTTGTTTTGAGTGATTGACAGGCTCTGCTCGCGCGCAACTGGCCAGGCAAGAGCAGGAGGAAGCATTTGTTGGGAACCGTTTGTTTCCATCCCATTGTATATCTGGACAATTATATGAGTTACATAATATGTACAATTAATAATTTAATATAATTTTGATTAATTTTATAGTTAATGTTTTTAAACCTTCAAAATGGATATTGATGAACATACTAAATCTATGTATACATTCCATAGCTTTGATTTGAACATTATTTTTAACTTTCTATTAAACTAAAAAATCTATCTGGATTATTAACATATTCTAGGTGGCAGAATTTGAAAAGTCCAAAAATTGAAAACTTCTGACAAGAAAAGCAGAACTTTGCTGTGTTTCTTGTAATTGCAGTGTATGGAGACATTTGTGTTTAGTGATGTGCATGCTTTTAATACTCCATTGGACACCCTATCCAACAGGTGATTATAAGCGATTAACATCAAATTAGACTACCTGTCATGTCATATGAATCACAGACAGCGGATTTGAAGCTTATCGGAAATATAAACAGTGTTAACGCAAACACAGACCTGCTTGATGATCGGCTGAAAGTATTTCACATGTCTTTCTGTGCTAAGTAACGGCTGGAGAACGCTGACTTTCTAAACACTGAAGGTACTTTTCTACATTGTTTCATCTAGATATTCTGGATTCTAAGTATTGCTTATGCAAGAAAAAAGATGTAACCCCTTATTTTATAGCTTACAGAGCGGACATACATAGGGTACCTTATCTGTCTAGAGACATTGCTGATATAATCCGCACTCATTTGTTAGTTGTTGTGGCCACAGAGGATATGTATTTTTTGTAATAAATATTTTAATAATTTTAGATTATATTGTATTTATTTTTGCCATTAGTGCAGGAATTTGTTTTCATTTAAATATTGATTTCTTTTTAACTATTTATTTATAGCGCAATACATATTGCTATTCTACATATACTATCTAGCGTTTAGAGGGGTTATTTAGTTAACCCTATCTGAGTTTAACTTTTTACATCAACTAATTCACCTTTAGCTATATGTTTGCTTACCCCCTCATAAAATCTAATTACATTTGTTGATCAAACGTTATAAAATATTGTCAAATATTATTACCGTACTTACACTTAGGGGCCTATCTATCAAGCTCCGTATGCTCTGAGGAGGTGGACAGACATCGCCGCAATTCAACCCGATCGAATACGATCGGGTTGATTGACACCCCCCTGCTAGCGGCTGATTGGCCGCGAATCTGCAGGGGGCGGCATTGCACCGGCAGTTCACAAGAGCTGCTGGTGCAATGCTGAATGCAGAGAGCATATTGCTCTCCACATTCACCGATGTCTTTCGGACATGATCCGCTGATCAGATCATGTCAGACAGACGCATAATAAATAGGCCCATTATTATTATTTTATTATTATCAGATATTTATAAAGTGCCAGCAAATTACGTAGCGCTATACAAGAAATAATGGAACATTACAGGGATGCATTAAATGCACAAACAAGTACAATATTGGGGTACATTACAGTTGTAGGTGAATGAATAATTGAGTTATACAAAGGAGAGGAAGGCCCTGCCCTTGAGCACAATCAGTAGTAGTTCACTTTAAATACAAAGTGGCCTGCAGGTAGAGAGGCTCACAAGCTTACAATCTAAAGGAGAGGGAATGGACACAGAAGGTAAGGGAGAAGGGAAATTTGTCTGATATAAGGCAGTGTAAACTGAGAGTGAATGAAATGTGCGGTGAGTAAATGAGGGTTGGGAAAGTGTAACAGAATATGATAAAGTGTCAGTTCAGAGGCTGTGAGTGTGAAGTAGTGTCTCTATTGTCAGTCTCTTTTTGCCTCTGCTCCACTGGCCCTTTAATTATACACATGCCTATTTAAGGCATACCTTTGCCCCTCTTCTACGCTGGATTATTTGATTCAATCACCATAGCGTGTGTGAAACCTGAGCCAATCTGGCTCCTCCTGCTTTCCCCAGCATCTCAGAGCGGCACTCTCGCTCATTTTCCAAACCAGTGTCTCAGCTCTCCAGTCAGTCTTCAGAGGACATTCGGCTGCTAACGACTGAAGTCATCAGCTACCGCCAGGAGAAGGAAACTCTTCTCTGAGCTACACGCTGCAAGCCGCAATCTACCGCTGCTCCGCTTGAACTCTGCAGACCCTTGCTTTCTGAACTATCCTAACAGGTCGTATGATTATCTATACTACTGCTTGATACCCTAAAGTGACTTTGATTTACTTGCCTACCGTTTGCCATTATATTGTGTAACTCAGATCTGTACTGCTGCGTGAACCTGATCTATGAACCTGCCATCCTAGTTTCCTGCAGACTTCAGTGTCTGTCTACTAAACTAACTTTTGGCACAAATTAAGTACAGATAGGTTAACCTACCAAAAGCCTAATATTGTTAACCCTATCTGTTACACAACACATTTTATTTTGCAATATCATACTCTGTTTGCTATAAGAAACCCTGTAAGTTTCAGTGTTTCTAGTGAACACTTAAACAAAAAATTAAGTTATTACAGAATAATCCAGCCTCTAAAACAGGTTATAGCAACATGGATATGACAGAGATTGCAAACCAAGTTGCCACTTTAACCCAACGTATGGATTCTGTAAACTTAACACTCAGGGAAGTACAAACTGAAAATCAGGTCCTTAAGGATTGCCTTAGAGATATGTACTCTGCTAAAACTACACATTCAGATGTACTTCCTGAGCCACAGGTGTCTCTACCTGACAAGTTCAGTGGTAACAGGGCAACTTTCAAGGAATTTAGAAATGCTTGTCTTTTGATGTATGAACTGAAACCCAGAACATACAACACAGATAGAATTAAAGTATTGACGACTATCTCCTACTTAAGGGGTGAACCCCGTGTTTGGGCGGATAGTTTGTTCAAAAACCAGAACCCCATTCTTAACTCTTTACAGGATTTTTTAAAGGCATTATCCTCACTGTACGATGATCCCTTCAAACAGGAATCAGCCGAAACCTCTCTCAGGGCTTTGAGACAAGGCAGGCAACCTGTGGAAAATTACATCTCACAATTTAAAATTTATGCAATAGAATCTAAGTGGAATGAGCCCTCACTTAGACACCAGTTCAGATGACATCAAGGATGAGCTCTCCCGCACTGGCGTACCAGAGCGTTTGGAGGATCTATTCGCTCACTGCACTACCATCGATAGGCGTATACGGGAACGCAAACAAGAAAGGGCTAACACTCCAACCCCATACAAACGACACAGTACTTCCTCAGTACCCATTAGGGAAACTGAGACTCCAATGGATTTTGGATTCATCAGAGGACCCCTCTCCCCTGAGGAGAAAGGCAGAAGACGCACACATCGATTGTGTATGTACTGCGCTGCCCCAGAGCATGATGTGACTGCATGTCCGCTCCTAAAAAAGACAAAAAACGGTAAGACTTCTTCAACATTTCTTAGCCTATCATTAAATAGACAGAAACAAGCACATATATCTATGTCCTTTATTTTACAGTGGGATCTTAACTGCTTAAAGATTGATGCTATCATCGATACAGGCGCTTCAGGAAATTACATTGATTGTGATTTTGTAAATAAAAATAAAATACCCTCACAAGCAAAACTGTCTCCTGTTTCTATCAATCTGGTTGATGGTTCTTCCCTATCTTTTGGTCCTGTAACACTTGAAACCACTCCCCTGCTTATGTGTACTACTTCTGGACATAGAGAATCTATCAGCTTTGACATTATACCTAGTCCTCTCTATCCTGTCATACTTGGTCTTTCATGGTTACAAATCCATAAACCTGTCTTTGACTGGCACAAATTGACAATAGACCTAACCTCACCTTACTGCTCTCAGACTTGTTTCCCTCTCAATAACATCCTTCTGTCATCCACAACCCATTTGCCACATGAATACAAAGACTTTCAGGATGTATTTAACAAAACTGACGCTCAGACACTTCCACCACACAGGACTTATGATTGTCCTATCGATCTTTTACCCGGTTCCACAATACCAGTTGGTCACATATACCCTCTTTCTAAACCCGAATTAGATCACTTAAAACTATACTTACAAGAAAATCTAGCAAGGGGCTTTATTAGACCATCAACCTCCCCTGCTGGGGCAGGTATATTTTTTGTTAAAAACAAAGACCTATCACTCAGACCTATTATAGACTATAGGGAGCTAAACAAAAGAACTAAGAAAAATCGCTACCCATTACCCCTCATCCCAGAGTTAATAGAAAGATTGCGCACTGCCAAAGTCTTCACAAAATTGGACCTTAGGGGTGCTTACAATCTCATACGAATGAGAGCTGGAGATGAATGGTTAACAGCTTTCAGAACTCGCTATGGCCTGTATGAGTATACTGTCATGCCTTTCGGGTTATGCAACGCTCCAGCTACATTCCAGTGTTTTATAAATGACATTTTCAAAGACATCTTAGACACCTTCATAGTAGTATATCTTGATGACATCCTTATTTATTCTGAATCACAACAACAACATGTGACACACGTAAGAACAGTATTAGCAAGACTTCGCGAACATAAGTTATACGCTAAACTAGAAAAGTGTGAATTTCATTGTAGTCAAGTCACATTCTTAGGCTACATCATCTCAAACACTGGTATTAAGATGGATGACTCCAAGATCCACGCTATCACTCAGTGGCCTACCCCTAAAAATCGAAAACAAGTACAAAGATTCCTTGGCTTTGCGAATTTTTATCGCAAGTTTATTCGAAATTTCGCCCACACTGCTAAACCCCTCACTGATTTAACTAAACACACAAATACTTTTAATTGGACAACAGACTGTCAGAGGGTTTTTCAGCAATTAAAGATTGACTTCACCACAGCACCTATTCTTAACTTCCCTGACCCAGATTTACAGTTTATCGTTGAAGTTGATGCATCGGATTATGCTCTGGGAGCAGTGTTGTCACAGAAACAATCCCTTACTGATGTAATGCATCCTGTCGCCTACCTATCCAGGCTCATGCTACCAGCCGAACGAAACTACCCCATAGGGGAAAAGGAATTGCTTGCAATTAAAACTGCATTTGAGCAATGGCGACATCTTTTAGAGGGAGCTTTGCATCCCATTATCGTTATTACAGACCATAAAAATCTACAATATTTGCAGCAAAGTAGGACTCTGTCTTCCAGACAACTTCGCTGGAATCTGTATTTCTCACGCTTTGACTATCTCATCACCTACAGACCTGGAAGCCGAAATGGCAAAGCAGACGCTCTCTCCCGTAGGGATACTAGACCACCTAACCTGGAAACCCCATCTACAGTTATACCCACTTCAAAATTCGTAGGGTTACTCGTTCATAACGACCCACAGTTCCAAAGACATCAAATTCGGGATTCCACAAAACCTACTCATCTTTTGCAAAAGAATCAAAACGGATTATATTATCATGGAAAACATCTATACGTACCGCCTGTGTACAGGACTTCTCTTCTACAAACACATCATGATTCCCCACTCACAGGACATTTGGGCGTACAAAGAACTCTGGAGCTTCTTCAACGTAGTTACTGGTGGCCAGCTATGCTCTCATCCGTTCAAAACTATATATCTCAATGCGGCATTTGTGCCACCTGTAAACGAACACATCAATCTCCAATGGGACTTCTACAACCATATCCAGTTCCGGATACTCCTTGGTCTCATGTCGCAATGGACTTCATTGTTGATCTACCAAGATCATCATCTTATTCCTCCATCTTCGTAGTAGTTGATTTGCTAACAAAAATGGCACATTTCATACCAGCTATAGGAGTACCCACTGCCCAACAAACTTGCGACATGTTTATAAAGGACGTAGTTAGGTTACATGGTTTACCTATAGTTCTCCTTTCGGACAGAGGATCACAATTCACCTTTCGCTTTTGGAGACATCTATGTCACTCTTTGCATGTCACCCAAAAACTCACAACCTCGTATCATCCACAAACGAATGGGCAAGCAGAGCGCACCAACCAGTGGTTGGAGCAGTACCTCCGCTGTTTTTGTTCTAACCAACAGGATCTATGGGCTGACCATCTTGCTTTGGCGGAATTCGCCTACAATAATGCCAAGAATTCCTCGACTGGTTTTAGCCCATTCTTTCTCAACCATGGAATCCATCCCAGAATCAGCTTTCTTCCTTATTCACCATCTCCGTGTCCTAAAGTTAACGACACTGTGAATGACATCTCTCAGACTTTTTCTGTTGCCCAGGACAACATAAAGCATGCACAAGCATCTTATAAAAGATATTATGACTTACGGCATAAGCCTCAACCCATTTACCAGGTTGGACAACTGGTCTGGTTGTCTACCAAGAATTTACGCTTACATACACACTCCAAGAAAATGAGTAAGCTCTTTATAGGACCTTTCCCTATTGTTGCCATTAGAAATCTGGCCACAGTCACCCTACAACTTCCTGACTCATATAGGATACATCCTACTTTCCACGTCTCCTTGGTCAAGCCCTGTCTCTCCGGCAGATTTGCAGTTGATTCGGTTTCCCATGCTCTTTCCCAGGATGTGGACTATGAGGTACAAGCTGTTCTTGACTCCAGACGGCGTCGGGGAGTTCTGGAATATCTGATACATTGGAAAGGTTATGATCATTCTGAGGATTCCTGGGAACCTGCTACTTCTGTTTCCGCTCCCAGGTGTGTTTCACTTTTCCATCGCCGTAATCCGGATAGGCCCAGTCCTTAGAACCCTCGCTGTGGGTGTTCTTGGGGGGGGGATATGTCAGACTCTCCTTTTGCCTCTGCTCCACTGGCCCTTTAATTATACACATGCCTATTTAAGGCATACCTTTGCCCCTCTTCTACGCTGGATTATTTGATTCAATCACCATAGCGTGTGTGAAACCTGAGCCAATCCGGCTCCTCCTGCTTTCCCCAGCATCTCAGAGCGGCACTCTCGCTCACTTTCCAAACCAGTGTCTCAGCTCTCCAGTCAGTCTTCAGAGGACATTCGGCTGCTAACGACTGACGTCATCAGCTACCGCCAGGAGAAGGAAACTCTTCTCTGAGCTACACGCTGCAAGCCGCAATCTACCGCTGCTCCGCTTGACCTCTGCGGACCCTTGCTTTCTGAACTATCCTAACAGGTCGTATGATTATCTATACTACTGCTTGATACCCTAAAGTGACTTTGATCTACTTGCCTACCGTTTGCCATTATATTGTGTAACTCAGATCTGTACTGCTGCGTGAACCTGATCTATGAACCTGCCATCCTAGTTTCCTGCAGACTTCAGTGTCTGTCTACTAAACTAACTTTTGGCACAAATTAAGTACAGATAGGTTAACCTACCAAAAGCCTAATATTGTTAACCCTATCTGTTACACAACACATTTTATTTTGCAATATCATACTCTGTTTGCTATAAGAAACCCTGTAAGTTTCAGTGTTTCTAGTGAACACTTAAACAAAAAATTAAGTTATTACACTATCCTGGATCATTAGTGACAGCTGCACCTAATTGCTGTTAGGTGTTTATATATTAAGGTAAAAACCAGGGTGGGAGGTGGAGGGAGGCTTGGCGGGCTAGTGCGTGCAGAGAGTCTGTAGGATTGTTATTGCAGTGAGGTCTGTGTGAGAAAGAGAGTTTTAAATGAAAAACTATCTGTTAATTAAGGGTAGGTGTATGGGGGGGAGGTGTAGCTGGGAGAGGGGAAATGTTAAAACCCAATTCCAAATTAGCCCAACAGATATAAAAATAAAATGCACTCATTGTCTTGATTGGAGATAGATGAATTACCTTCAAATGTTTGTTTGCAGAAATGGATCTTTAAAATGTATGTTTGCAGAGAGTCTGTAGGATTGTTGCAGTGAGGTCTGTGTGAGAATTAGTGTTTTCTCTCTCTTGAGATATAATCAGTTGCTTACATTTTTTCTTTTCAAGTATAGTACAAGCATTCTTGCTACATCTTTTGACCCAACAAGTTACATATGTCCTTATTAAGACAATTTAAAAATGATAAATATTGTGACAGACTTCTTATAGGTTATATTTATATTTTATTTTTCTGTATATATTTTTTGTTGTTGTACCGTTGTGTTTGTACATTTTTTTTACTTTTGAAAATTTGGTAAAGAATAAGCAATTGTTGGACATGATCTATTACTCATAAAACCATGCTAATTTGAACTCATAATCTTGTTTTCCTGATTATACTCTTGGATATAATCCTTTATAATCCCTTCCTGTATCTTCCCCAACACCAATGTCAGACTGCAGTGAAAAGAGGAAAACAGAAGCGCCACATGGCCCAATATTGTAGAAAATATTTTGATATAGTGAGGGTAAAATGGTTGCATTCACATGAGATCAGACACCCCTAGTGGTGTAGAAGGAGTGGTCTGGGGTCAAAAGCAGTCACCCAGAAGACTGGCCTCCGGTGGATGTGTAATGGTCTGTAGAGGATGATACAAAGCACAAAAGGGTGCCTATATGGTCTAGTATTGCAGATGTAAAACAATGATGTAGTAATGAAAAACACTCACATTTGGAGGAGCACCTCCCTTGGTGCTACAGAGGCGAGCAGGGTTCAATATGGTCACCCAGTAGACTTAATCGCTGGCAGTCGGGAACTCTCACTAGTCCAGCAGCGGATAGGGGGTTTAAACGGTATAGAACAAGCAGGAAGCAAGTGGTAAGTAACAAAACTTACTTTATTTAAAAGATAGCAACGCGTTTCATCAGGTTTAGTAAAAAGAATATAAAATATGATACAAACACTTGCTATATATCATGGCATATATAGCAAGTGTTTGTATCATAATTTATATTATTTTTATTTATCCACTATTGTGCATATTGATATACTAGTGCTACTATACATATTGCCACCATTGTGCAGAAACCATCTGTGTACACTTTTAAGGGTGCCCCCTATTATATTTTTTTACTTTTTTACCAATGTCAGACTAACTGGTCTATAGCTTACTGGATCAGCCCTGCTTCCTTTTTAAAAAGTGGCACCACATCAGCTTTACACTGGTCCTGGGGTACTATGCCTGAGGATAAATAGTCTTGAAAAATTAAGAGAAGAGGTTTGGCTATAACAGTGCTAAGTTCCCTTAGAACCCTTGGGTGTAGTCCATATAATTCACAGCACCATTCTTCTTTCAATAAATCTTAAAAAGCATTTTATTAAAGCACCACAGCTTAGAACATGTAAAGCCACCTGGACCAGGAGCTTTAGTTACCTTGATATTATCCAGTTTATACCTGATGTCATCTAGAGATAACCCAGTCCTTGTTATGGACTTGCATGTTCTAGTTTGTTTCAATGTCTCTCAATGGTTTATCTCTTGTGTATGGTGAAGAAAAGAAATGGTTTAGCAACTCAGCGTTTCCCCAGTCACTGATTAACATTTTATTGTACCTATATTTTCCTTCTTTTTTGCCATTTATATACTTAAACAGTTTTGGATTTGTTTTAGAATCCTTTGCAATAACTTTAATTTTCAATTTTGTTTAATCTGATCATCTGATTGATAAAAAATTGTTTTATGTTCCTTTAAATAGTCATTGTCATGGCATTTGAACTACACAAAAGTGCCATCATTATAAAGTTAGTAACATTTTTGCAATATAAATCTATTTGCAAAAATTATTCTGTAAAAATGTATAGTGACCCACAGATGATATTCATGTTGGTAAAGAAAAAGAAAAAAAAACTATCCTTGAAGCACCAGATTTTCTTCATTATTTTTTATATTGCCCTATAGTCAGGTAATTCTAGAGTAAACTCCAATTTTGGATCCCTAAAACTTAAAAAAAAATAAAAAAAATAGCAGTCTGTGGACTCTACAGATTTGCACTCTTCTTTCTTCCCTTATTGTCATCCTAGCTAGATATGGTATTTTACAAGTATGGTCTGACAAGAAAGCTGTAACATATAGTTCTCATCCTGTTGTTCGATGAACAATTGTTTTGTAAGACTATGTTTTAATTGATAAAAAAGGAAGTTGGATGATGGCACCACTTACTATAAATAATGAGGGTCTCTTTACCATACAGAAAATATCAAATTGGCCTCAAAATGTATCTTATAATCTGTGGTATAGGTGCTAAGTATCAAAACTACAATTGACTGGGGGCGTGTCTCTGGGTAGCACCTTGAATGGATGCAATATCGGTTGCTCTGAGTGGAACATTGATAATTTGCCTTTTATCAGTGTCTAAGAGGGTCATCCATCTACTGCAACCTGATATTTAGAAAATACACATTCAGCTGAATCAAATGATATGACAATATTGGGTATTCCACCTTTGATAACTGATCTGGAGCGTTGAGGCCTAAGGCAGACTCCTCAGTGAGAGGCTTTCAACCCCCCCCCCCCCCCGGTATATTACAAGCCGGGTAAGCAGTGTACTATCACTGAAAATTCGAGACACTACTATACAAGCAATGGAACATAGAAAGATTATTGATATGATAAGCTCAATCCTGGAGTCTTATAGAGTGCAACTCTGTAGCGACATAGAGATGGCATTTAGATTTGACTTATGCAGCCACGTGAACATGGTGGAGCAGCCACAAGAAGCAAATTAATCCATACATACCCAGGAGGAAAGTGCAATTCAATGGCACTAGTAGACTGCAGATTCACAGTCAAAACAGTGATGATTTACAATTTTTTCAATACTGCTACTAGAAATATGATTGGTGGCACTTATTGGCTAGTTGGGCCTGGCACACAAGCTGGCAGGCAGGCAGGAGGAAAGTGCAATTCAATGGCACGAGCAAATTGATGATTCAAAATCACAATCTAACAATTTTTAATTTTAAATATTAACAATACTGTGACAACAAATATGATTGGTGTAACTAGTTGGCAAGTCGGCCTGGCACACAGGCTGGCAGGCAGGAGGAAAATGCAATTCAAGGGCACTAGTAGACTGCAGATTCACAGTAAAAAAAAGTGATGATTTACATTTTTTTCTATACTGTTACAAGAAATATGATTGGTGGCACTAATTAGCTAGTTGGGCCTGGCACACAGGCTGGCAGGCAGGAGGAAAGTGCAATTCAATGGCACAAGCAAACTGATGATTCAGAATCACAATCTAACATTTTTTTATTTTAAATATTAACAATACTGTTACAACAAATATGATTGGTGTAACTAGTTGGCAAGTCGGCCTGGCACACAGGCTGGCAGGCAGGAGGAAAATGCAATTCAAGGGCACTACTAGACTGCAGATTCACAGTCAAAAAAGTGATGATTTACAATTTTTTCAATACTGTTACAAGAAATATGATTGGTGGCACTAATTGGCTAGTTGGGCCTGGCACACAGGCTGGCAGGCAGGAGGAAAGTGCAATTCAATGGCCCTAGTAGACTGCAGATTCACAGTCAAAACAGTGATGATTTACAATTTTTTCAATACTGTTACTAGAAATCTGATTGGTGGCACTAATTGGCTAGTTGGGCCTGGCACACAAGCTGGCAGGCAGGCAGGAGGAAAGTGCAATTCAATGGCAAGAGCAAACTGATGATTCAAAATCACAATCTAACAATTTTAAATTTTAAATATTAACAATACTGTGACAACAAATATGATTGGTGTAACTAGTTGGCAAGTCGGCCTGGCACACAGGCTGGCAGGCAGGAGGAAAATGCAATTCAAGGGCACTAGTAGACTGCAGATTCACAGTCAAAAAAAGTGATGATTTACAATTTTTTTCTATACTGTTACAAGAAATATGATTTGTGGCACTAATTGGCTAGTTGGGCTGGCACACAGGCTGGCAGGCAGGAGGAAAGTGCAATTCAATGGCACGAGCAAACTGATGATTCACAATCACAATCTAACAATTTTTTATTTTAAATATTAACAATACTGTTACAACAAATATGATTGGTGTAACTAGTTGGCATTGGCAAGTCGGCCTGGCACACAGGCTGGCAGGCAGGAGGAAACTGCAATTCAATGGCACTAGGAGACTGAAGATTTAAAATTATTTCGATACTGTTATCAGAAATATGATTGGTGGCACTAATTGGCTAGTTAGGCCTGGCACACAGGCTGGCAGGCAGGAGGAAAGTGCAATTCAATGGCACGAGCAAACTGATGATTTACAATCGAACAATTTTTAATTTTAAAGATTAACAATACTGTTATAACAACTGTGATTGGTGTAACTAGTTGGCAAGTGGGCCTGGCACACAGGCTGGCAGGCAGGAAGAAAGTGCCATTCAATGGCACGAGCAAACTGATGATTCACAATCGAACAATTTTTAATTTTAAAAATTAACAATACTGTTACAACAACTGTGATTGGTGTAACTAGTTGGCAAGTGGGCCTGGCACTAGTGGTGGCAGGCTGGCCTTTGAACTAATATTAAATAACACTCGAAGAGTGATGTTAAACTTTTTTTTTAAAACATTTAGTGTTATGTTACAACAGATAGGAGTGGTGGACTGGCACTGAGGATGGAAGTAGGCACAGTATATGCTGGCAGCCTGACAAACAGGCTGGCACTAATGGCAGCCTGGCTACTAAAATTTAATAATACTAGAAGAGGACTGATGTTAAATTTTTTTTTAAATACAATTGACACTAATTTTGTTACACCAGATATAAATAGTGGAAAAAACAAACAAAAAACTGTAACACTATATGATGTGGGCCAGAAACACACAGGCCTGATGGAAAAAGAAATTAAATTACACTAGCAAAATGATTTACAATTTTTTTTTAATTTTAAATAATGTAAAGCAGATATGAGTCGTGGCTGGTAGGTAGGGCAGCAATTTAACACAGTATGCTGTGTAAGTGAGAAAAACATAGGCCTGATAGAAAATGAAGTTAGATTACACTAGCAAAATAATTTAAACGTTTATATTTTAATATTAAAATAATGTTAAGCAGATATGAGTGGTGGCACTGGCTGGCTGCTACGTAGGGCAGCAATTAACAACAGTATGCTCTGTAAGTCAGATAGACAGTTAGACACAGGCCTGATAGAAAATAAATTAGATTACACTAGCATAATGATTTAAAGATTTTTTGGAGGAATTTAAAGAAAAAGGTTAAGCACATATGAGTCGTGGCTGATAGCCTTGGAAGGGCAGCAATTAAAAACAGTAGGCTCTGTAAGTCAGATACACACAGGCCTGATAGAAAATACAATTAGATTACACTAGCAAAATGATTTAAAGTTTTTTTTTTGGTGGAACTTAAAAAAAGGTTAAACACATATGAGTTGTGGCTCATAGACTAGGGAGGCAGCAATTAAACACAGTATGCTCTGTAAGTCAGCAAAACACACAGGCCTGATAGAAAATGATATTAGATTACACTAACAAAATAATTTAAAAGTTTTTTTTAAATTTAAAATAAGGTGAAGCAGATATGAGTGGTGGCTGGCACAGAGCAATTAACCAAAAGACTGAAAAAAACTGAAGTATAAAATGTGTGAGCCTGACAGACACAGGCCTGATAGAAAATGAATTTAGATTATACTAGCAAAATTATTTAAAAGTTTTTTTTTTAAATTTAAAATAATGTTATAAGCGGATATGACCACTGGTGGCTGGCACAGAGCAATGAACCAGAGTATATGCTGTGTGACACAGGCCTGATAGAAAATGAAAATAAATTACACTAGCAAAATAATTTCAAATTTTTGTTGGTTAAATTTAAACTAATGTTGTTAGGCAGATATCAGTGGTGGCAGTAATCACAGCATATGCTGTGAGCCTCACACACAGGCTGAAAGCCAGGCAAATGCTAATAAAAATACTAAGAAAAAAAAAAAAAACGGCTGAAGTTATAGCCCTAAAAAGGGCTTTTTGGGGTGCTGTCCTTGCAGCAGAGATGAGATGAGTCCTTCAGGACTGTAGTGGACACTAAATACACTAGCCTAGCTATCTATTTCCCTATAATGTCAGCAGCAGCAAAACAAAACGTCCTCTCACTAACAAAGCAAGGTCGTTATGAGTCTAAAATGGCTGCTGCCAAGAAGATGGGAGGGTCTGTGAGGGAGTGTCTGATGCTGATTGGCTCTAATGTGTCAGAAGGCTGTGACATACAAGGTCAAAGTTTCCTCAATGATGACACATAGGGGGCGGATCGAACATCGCATGTGTTCGCCCGCAGTGGCGAACACGAACAAGCTGAGTTCACCGTGAACCGTTCGCGGGCGAACAGTTCGGGACATCACTATTAATGGCAGGATAGGGGTTAATATGTTTATTAGAGTGGCGGTGGGCTCCGGTAGCGGCAGGATAGGGGTTAATATGTTTATTAGAGTAACGGTGGGCTCCGGGAGCGGCAGGATAGGGGTTAATACGTTTATTAGAGTGGCGGTGGGCTCCAGGAGTGGCGGTTTAGGGGTTAATAACTTTATTTAGTTGCGGCGGGGTCCGTGAGCAGCGGGATAGGGGTAAAACAGTGTAGTATAATTTGGGTGTTAGGTGACAGTATACCAATAAAGCTAGGAGAAAGCCGAAGAGTAGCAAGATCGATGACTGTCAGTTAACAACAGTCCGCTGCTCATCGCCCCGTACTTGGTGCGCAGCTTTTTGACAGCTTTTTTGGTAACTTTGGAGAACGTATTCAGGTCCACGGCAGTGAAGTTAGGCGATCTTAGGCGAACATATTGGTGCCGTTGAATGCAAGTAAGTTGACGGCTTTATAAGTAGATGCCAATGTGTCAAATATCATGGCTAAACGAACATGGGATTAGTGATAACCTGGCAATATAAAAGGATACATTTGTGGTTGTGTGTATAAAACTGATATTTTTTGTAACAACAGTGTATCAATCATTTTAGAGAAGTATCACTGGCAGAATGGATAGGCGTACAGTTTAATGATGTCATACACCAGGGAAAGTGCTGATAGGATCATAATTAGGAAAACGCCATATGATTGGTGTTTTTGTACTTTAATTAAGCCTCGAGCCATTGTTTATTATGCCTGATGAATCGTATTGTATGTAACATATGCGAGTCACAAAGAGTCACATATGTGAGTATACATCTACAAGATATCATACTGGTGGAGGTCATTTGCTATCATTGTTGCACTAGGAGACACCCTTTCTGTTTTGCTTTATGTTTTGCAGGTGTCTCATGTATGAGTTTTGAAAGTTATAGAAATATGTATCAATGAACCTTCAACTATGTAATATGATTCACTATTATTATATATTCTTTTGTTAAACAGTATCAATAACAGCTATAACAAAACTGTGTAAAGTATAATCTTAATAACTTTTAGTTATGGACTATGTAAATCCCAAGCCCCCCCCCCCTCTTTGAAAAGGATATAAAATATAAATAAGTGTGATCTCTCAGAAAGATGATATCTTGAACAGTCTCCGGTCAGTTTAATTTAGCTAAGTTTGTATGACTGAAGCAAGTAAATATTCCTAGTGGGCATCTTAACCCCAGTCTTCAATTTCTTCTATTTGCGTATCTTCCTCTTGTGCTTGTCGTGAAAATTTTTGTTAGTTGATAAACATTTGAAGATGTTGAGGACCCTGTGGGGTTTGTAGCTTCAGACGAGCTATATATAGTAAAGTCATCGACTCTACTCTATCCATTAACTGCTTACAGTATGAAAAAAAGTCACACCTCGTTTTTTGCTAATTCTGAAGAATAGTCTTGGAAAAGATAAAGCTTACATCCTTCAAAAGTTAGGTTAGAAATCTGCCTGTAGGCTTTTAGTATCATTATGTTATCATTGAAGTTTAAATAGCAGATCATGACTTGCCTAGGTACCACCCTTGGAGTTTTGCTTCAGCTCTGGACTCCTATTCTGTGCGCTCCCTCAACTGTACAGGGTATGCTTGATTGTGGGATGTGTAGCAATAGTAAAAGTCCAAAGTGTACAATTGTAACAGTATTTTATTTAATCTTGTGTAACAAAACAAAATGCAACATTTCAGACCTGCTAGTCCTTGCATGCGTGATTAAAATTAATGTAAATATTGATGCTAAAGTGCCCGCTTTTCAAAAATTCGATTAAAAACAGGGGCACTTTAATTCATCAAAATTTACATTTCACTTGTGTTATGAAAAAATACTTAACTTTTAAACTTGACAGCCGCTCCAGCTTCTTCCGCCCGTTGCAAAGCCTCTTCCTGGGTCTAAAATGAGGAATCCGGCTTCCTCCAATCACGGCTTCGAATCAGACACTGATTCCCCCGGGGGATGGGGGGGAAGCCATGATTCGAGAATGACAGATCCATCATTTCTGACTTCAGAAATGGCTTTGCGAAAACCGTGGGAAGCTGGAGCGGCTGTCAAGTTTAAAATGTATTTTTTTCACAACGAGTGAAATGTAAATTTTGATGAATTAAAGTGCCCCTGTTTTTAATCAAATTTTTAAAAACCTGGCACTTTAGCATCAAAATTTACATTCACTTTAAGGCTAGCAGGTCCGAAACGTTGCATTTTGTTTTGTTGCCCAAGATGAAATAAAATACTGTTACAATTTTGTTGCTGCTCTTTGGACTTTTATGATTTTAAGGACTTATGGTGTGGAGCCTAGCAGCAAGCACTTATGCACTGGTGCTGAATATTTCAGCTTTACCTGATTTGTAACAATTTTGACAGGATGGTTTCAGCAAATTCCATCAAGGATTCTGGCAGACCAACTGCTCTGACATTGTTACGCCTTGACCTGCTCTCTCTTTCATTTTATAAACAGGTTAGGATTGTTTTTCTTTAATTTGTGTGGCTAATTGTGAACGATCAAGAGTGCTGTGAAAATCATCCATAACATTGTCCTGTGAATGTATAGGACAAAAATAAGAGGAATTCTTTAAATAAGAAATGTGATGAGTAGTGACTGTGTTGTGTAGATTCAACTTGTATATTTAATACAGTGTCTTCTAAAACAAAGTCATCAAAAGCAAAGAAACCCTTGGGCTGTTCAAACCCAGAAGACATGTGAAGTGGTGTGTGAAGACAATTTAATTGGTATGTTGTGCAATAAGCAAATATTTTGCTATTTGATTTAGCACACCAATTTATTAAGGTCAATAATAGTACCAAACGGATTGAAATGAGCTCCATGATAACTTTCTGCATATATACATAGAACAAATAACAATAGAAGTTAGCTCGATCCTATTCTTTTTCTTGGAGTACATGCTGAGGTTTCTAGGGTTCCTAGGACTACTGGTATTTGGACCCTTCAGGGACTCTTAATTTCCTGTGTAGCCACAATGTTACCTGCATGGTTACCAAATTTTGAATCAGTTACCCTTCTGCTATATGTGCCATTCGTTTAGTTCTATTTTTGTGTTTACATTATTGTTTATTTCTAAGATGTTTAGTATCCTTCCATGCATACACAATATATAATTAATAATCTTTACATCTAGTTAGCTTTTTTGAAATGAGTCAGTTCAAAACCTAATTTTTCCAATTGTTTCTTAAAGGTAAAATAGCTATAATATTTTTCACATTTACCTATACTGTGAAACAAGTCCATGATCTGTGCTAATAATCCATCTCTTTTTGTTTATGCTTAACCAGCTATTGCATGAAAGTAAGTGAGCAAATAGTCAAAGTCTCATTCCATTCAAGCATAAAATCAGGAAGATGGGTGCTAAATGAAGGCATTGTTTTAATTTGTAAGGCATATAGGTACTTTATTTTCTTTTAGATACAATTGTTAAAACTTCAGATCTCACCATAGCCGTGTCTCTTTGATATTTAGGTTCTTAATCTACACACATTGCTTAAACCCTTTTCATTGTCAATAGGTGGTGTATCATGATTAAAGGGACATTAAACCCAAAAAATGTCTTTCATGATTCAGAGAGAGAATACAATTTTTAAATAAAGTTTCTAATTTACTACTACATGACAGGAAATAGTGCTGCCATCTAGTGCTCCTGCTAATGTATAACACAGTTGCAAAACTGCTGCTATATAGTGCTGCAGACACGTGCATACTCTTGAGCTTAAATTTCTGCTTTTCAACGATAACAAGAAAACAAAGAAAATTTGATAATAGAAGTAAATTAGAAAGTTGTTTAAAATGTTATGTTCTATCTAAATCATGAAAGAAAAAAATTGGGTTTTATGTCCCTTTAAGTCAATTTTACATAAGTCCTTTTGTTTTAAAATCATATACTCTGTAAGTATTTGCTACATATTAAATGATCAAGCAATTCAAGCTTCGGTGAGGGATGTCTAAAAAGAAAGTAAAGTCACAAGGAAAAAGCATGTGATGCTGTGTCATAAATATTGCCAAATTATAAATGATGTAAGTATATCAATCCATTGGCATGAAAAACAAAGGCATTTATATAAACGTTCAGTTTTGAATGTGCGCTACTGTTTCTTAACACACTCATCGCTCCAAGGGACACTCGTCACTAGTTGGAATCTTGTCAGTGTAAGCAATTTCACAGATCCGTCTGCATCACTGGTCTACAGTAGATATGTGCATGATCGAAAAATTTGTTTCGTTTCGGTTTGAATTGATTCGGAGTTTTTCAAATTTCGTTTCGGATAGATTCGAATTCGGAACACTTCGAATGAATTCATTTCGGATTCGTTTTGGATTCGAAAAAATTCGGGCTGGATTTGGTTCGACTCGGTTTGAAAATTCAGAATTTCGGTATGTGTGCTGTGTATTAGACTAGTATTATGTACTGTATATTAGGTGTAACCTATAGCAGAGTGATATAACCTAATATACTGTACAATACTAGTGTAATCCATGGCCATCCGAATTTACCGAATAAATCCGAACTAATTCGGATTTATTCAGTAAATTCAGCAGTATTTTAATTCGGAATTTCGAATCGATACAAATTTCCGAATTTTCCGAATTTCCGAATCGATCCGAAACGAATTGCACATGTCTAGTCTACAGTATGTGTATAGTGTGACCTCACTTCCAAGTCTATTGAGGAATAGTGTGAACCAGCAAATTGGAATATCAAAGTAATTTTAGATAAATATCCCCCGCATTGTTTAGCTGATGATCCGAGTGTTTTAATCAGTTAATACAGTTATGGCTAGATTACAAATGTTGCACTATTTATTGTTTCCGTTCGAGCATAAACATCGCTAGAAGTAATCTTTTTGCATTGCAAGTAAATGTTTTGCTAGCGAGTGAAATCCAACACTAAAGAACTTCGAATATCGCGACCATGCTAACTTATTATCCCCAAAGATTTCAATGGAGAGCACAGAAGAAAAAACCTAACCTAACACTTATTCACACATTCCAATGTTCTTCACATACAAGCAATTTTTATTTGTATTATTAAATATATATTCCAATATATATTTACTGTATATATAACTATATATATATATATATATATATATATATATATATATATATAGGTATATATCTAAACTACATTATTAACGCCTTAACTGCCGCCCCCCTCCAAAATAGACTAACCTTACCTTTACCAAATAAAAACTAACTTCCTGATTCACTTTAGGGCATTTTTTTTTTTTTGGGGGGGGTGTTTTTTTTTTTGGGGGGGGTTTTAGAATTGGCATAACTCTTGTTATTTTTTTTTATTTGTTATTTTTTGTAAAAAAAAAATTAAACTAATGTTAGTTTTATTTATTTTTTTGTATTGTTAGTTTTTTTATATAGTAATGTTAGGAATTTTTTGTTTTTGTTTTTTTGTTTAAAGATTTATTTATTTTTTTAAAGGTGAGGTTAGTTTTTTAATTTTCCATATGTGTGTGTGTGTATATATATATATATATATATATATATATATATATATATATATATATATATATATATATATATATATATATATATATAAACCTTCAAATATATGAAGGGACTTCATAAAATAGAAAAGCATTTTTCACAAAAAAATAAATGCCAAAACAAGGGGTCACAATCTAAAGTTAAAAGGTAGCAGGTTCAGGAGAAATTTATGGAAGAATTTTTTTACAGGGTGGTGGATTCATGGAATAAACTTTCATTTGAGGTGGTCAACACAAAGACTGTATGGACATGCATAAGGCTATCCTAAGGTAAAAGTAACATGTAATATGGGTAGACTTGATGGGCCTTTTTGGTTCTTATCTACCGTCAAATTCTATGTTTATATATATATATGTATATATATATATATATATACATATATATATTTATATATATTTATCTACAGTGTTATGTATAATCATGTTAAGTAAGAGCATAGAAATCACCTACAGAGGGTTATTAGAATAAATATTACACAACAAAAGAAACAGGATGTAAGACTGCTAAACCCTTTGTTTTTATTAAATTATTATTACTTTTCCCTGTAATCTTCATCTTTGTGTACTGTTTTATGATTTGCTCCAGGTTTGTTTGCTTTAAAACTGTTTTTTAGACAGGGAACAGGAAACAAATTCCAATGCCAGGAAGTCTTTTTCACTGCCTTGGAATAAGATGTACTCTCACTTCTGAGAAACTTGTCTCTAAGTACAGATAATGAGTAATTTGCTCTTACTTAATGTTACATGTTTGCAACTCTCCGTTTTGCTATTATGTTGGAATAGGAAAGTAAACTTAATAAAATTGCATTTCATAACAATCTGTCATTGCTAAGACAAAAGTACACTAATGATAGTGACAGGTTTAGGTGTGATTTTTTTTTTAGCGCTTATTAGTTCATTAATTATGATTATGATTTAATTCCTTAAGATAGTTAATGACAGAGAAATATGAAATGCGCAGCCAAAGAGATATTCAACTAAAAGATGGCTGTGCATCATGCAGGTGAAAGAATACTATTTCATTTTGTTAAAATATGTTTTGCATATAAAATATCAAAGATGTTTAACTGGTATTGAAACTAGAATTTTGATGCACAACTTACTTGAGTCAGCTTCTCAATGGCTAGTAGATACAACACAGGACTATTAGGGGTATAATTATTAATGTGCGAGAGTACATGATACAATGTAGCGTATCATGTCCGACGCACATCAATAAATACCGACAGCATACGCTGTCTGCATTTATCATTGCACCAGCAGTTCGGTGCAATGACCGCTGCTTCATAACTTCTTTAGACCGCTGCCTCATAACTTCAGACCGCTGCTTCATAACTTTAGACCGCTGCTTCATAACTTCTTTTTCCGGCGAGTTTAGCACATCAATTTCACAAGAAAAACTCAAAATTTGTTATTTGGAAATAGCCTGTTAATATGCAACAAATAAAAAAATAACTGACAAAATAAATGATCCAACTGCAATTATACAAAGCTATTAACTGTAAATTGTGTATGTGAAAAGCAAAAAAAAACCAAAAAACAACAACAAAAAAAATAATTAATTAAACAATATTAAAGCAATATTTGGCCTTAATTTACGTTTGATTTGCCTTCAAAGATTATGCATGGTTTTTATATAAACCAGACACTATATTATATATTATATATTGTTAATTTTCAACAGTCATTATATTACTAATTACCTATATGTATTTACTATTGTTACCTTGTCCATTTCTAGACTGAATATTTTGTACTGGGAGCGAACATAATTTGATACAAATCAATAAATTTGAATCCAGATATTACAACTGCTTTGTATTTTTGGTTTTAAAAAAAATAATAATACAACAACACATTTATAGATCTGAGTTACATCAGAGGGTTACACATCAGTCTATCACTAGACAACACATTAGTATAACTGAGAAGGCATTCAACTCATGCCACAGTCAGGAAAATATAATAAATGATAATAATAATAAAAATCCTTGTGTTAAGATCTAGTGTACATTACATAGATGTTGTTTTTCTGAACTGATTTTTGTATGTGCATTCTGTGTATTCCTGTAGGTTGTATCTTAAGAGTGAGATTAAACTTTTGAGGAATACAAAATAAAGTCAACAACAAATGAACTTCCATGTAGTCAAATATAAACCATGTTGTTTCTATTAGCCATGGCTCATAGTAACATATAACAACATAATTATATATGATGAGTCATGTGATTGGAAAGAAAGGAGAGAAAAAGTGAAAGTTAATATTAGAAGAAGAAGGGGGAGAGAGAGGGAAGGGTTGGGGAAAAAGGGGGAGAGGAGATGGGTACTAGGGAAAGAAATGAGAGTGGAGAGGAAGACACCTGTGGAAGAGGAAGGGAGGATTAGAGGGTCCTATTATATACCTACATCTTTCCTTCAATCATTGGTGTGGGGTTTCCAGAGAGCAAGCATAAACTGATATACTCATATAGTACCGAAATCTCTCTAACTTCTTAGGTTTATCCTTTAGTTTGGGAAGGTTGTGGAAAAGTAGGAGGTTAGGCGATCTGTAAATTGTCATATGTAGTCTGGATTCAATAATCTCTAGTACTGCCCATTGGAAAGATTCTATTAGTTTACACTCCCACCATATATGAAGGAACGATCCCTGTTCACCTGCATCCCCTCCAGCACTTCCCGTCCATTCTTCTATACATTTTTGAAATCTTATCTGGAGTATGATACCACCTAGAAAATTTATTAGATTCTAAGACCCTCGCTGAGATAGAGGCTTTTATATGGTTGTGGAAAATGTTACTCCAATCCTTATCGATAGGCGGGTCCGAGAGTTCTCTGTTCACTGTCTAGTAAAGCTTGAGGAAGTGGCATCGCTGCAAAGTAATAACAGGCGATAAATGATGGATATTAAATGTTTTGGTGACTTAGGAAGTAAACAGAGTGTCTCCAATAATGTTAGAGTTCCAGTTAAGAGACTTAGCATATTTATGTGTATATAGATAATTCCGCAGTTGCAAGTATGAGTACCAAGTGAAAGGAAGACCCATGTCTACCAAGTCTTCTATCGGCTTAAATGTTGTGTCTGTGTGTTATCATTGAAATGCTACTTGTGTTAATTGGGTCTTGTTAATATCAAATTGTTGGAGATTAAAGAAAGAGGTATCGGCATTGTCTATCTGAGGGGAAAGCGGTGATGGGATAGAGGATATATAGGGGTGATCTAAAAGGGTTCTGTCCCATCCTATATAATAAAAGGCCAAGTGTGTTTGTCCAAAGCTGTCATGCGCAGTAGAGACAGCACGAGGACAAACACACCTGGTCTTTGAGTCCCTAGCTGAAGATCTGTGCCGCGGCAGAAGTGGGTGTGACCGGGCGTGGCCGGGCGTGAAGGGGCGTGACCGGCCGTGAAGGGGCATGGCCGGGCGATAGATGGAAGATGGGAGAGAGATAGAGAGAGGGGAGAGAGATAGAGAGAGGGGAGAGAGATAGAGAGAGGGGAGAGAGATAGAGAGAGGGGAGAGAGATAGAGAGGGGGGAGAGAGATAGAGAGGGGGGAGAGAGACAGCAAAAGACAGGGGGGAGAGAGACAGCAAAAGAGAGGGGGGGGGAGAGACAGCAAAAGAGAGGGGGGAGAGAGACAGCAAAAAAGAGGGGGGAGAGAGACAGCAAAAGAGAGGGGGGAGAGAGACAGCAAAAGAGAGAGGGGGAGAGAGACAGCAAAATAGAGAGGGGAGAGAGACAGCAAAAGAGAGAGGGGGAGAGAGACAGTAAAAGAGAGAGGGGGAGAGAGACAGCAAAAGAGAGGGGGAGAGAGACAGCAAAAGAGAGGGGGAGAGAGACAGCAAAAGAGAGGGGGGGGGAGAGCGCAAAAGAGAGGGGGGAGAGAGAGCGCAAAAGAGAGGGGGGAAGAGAGAGCGCAAAAGAGAGGGGGAGAGAGAGTGCAAAAGAAAGGGGGAAGAGAGAGCGCAAAAGAGCGGGGGGAAGAGAGAGCGCAAAAGAGGGGGGAGAGAGAGAGAGCAAAAGAGAGGGGTGGGAAGAGCGCAAAAGAGAGGGGGAGAGAGCACAAAAGAGAGGGGGAGAGACAGCAAAAGAGAGAGGGGGAGAGAGACAGCAAAAGAGAGGGGGGAGAGACAGCAAAATAGAGGGGGGAGAGAGACAGCAAAAGAGAGGGGGGATAGAGACAGCAAAAGAGAGAGGGGGAGAGAGAGCACAAAAGAGAGGGGGGAAGAGAGCGCAAAAGAGGGGGGAGAGAGAGAGCGCAAAAGAGAGGGGGGAGAGAGAGCGCAAAAGAGAGGGGAGAGAGAGGGGGAGAGAGAGCGCAAAAGAGAAGGGGGAGAGAGAGAGAGAGAGAGAGCGCAAAAGAGATGGGGGGAGAGAGAGAGCAAAAGAGAGAGGGAGAGAGAGAGAGCACAAAAGAGAGAGGGAGAGAGAGAGCGCAAAAGAGAGAGGGAGAGAGAGCGCAAAAGAGAGAGGGAGAGAGAGCGCAAAAGAGAGAGGGAGAGAGAGAGCGCAAAAGAGAGGGGGAGAGAGCGCAAAAGAGAGGGAGAGAGAGCGCAAAAGAGAGGGGGAGAGAGAGAGCGCAAAAGAGAGGGGGAGAGAGAGCGCGCAAAAGAGAGGGGGAGAGAGAGAGCACAAAAGAGAGGGGGAGAGAGAGAGAGCAAAAGAGAGGGGGAGAGAGAGAGCACAAAAGAGAGGGGGAGAGAGAGCGCAAAAGAGAGGGGAGAGAGAGCGCAAAAGAGAGGGGAGAGAGAGAGCGCAAAAGAGAGGGGAGAGAGAGAGCGCAAAAGAGAGGGGGAGAGAGAGAGCGCAAAATAGAGGGGGGGAGAGAGAGAGAGCAAAATAGAGGGGGGAGAGAGAGAGCGCAAAATAGAGGGGGGAGAGAGGGAGCGCAAAATAGAGGGGGGAGAGAGGGAGCGCAAAAGAGAGGGGGGAGAGAGAACGCAAAAGAGAGAGGGAGAGAGAGCACAAAAGAGAGGGGGGAAGAGAGAGAGCTCAAAAGAGAGGGGGGAGAGAGAAAGCTCAAAAGAGAGGGGGACAGAGAGAGCAAAAGAGAGGGGGAGGGAGAGAGCGCAAGAGGTGGGACCGCTGTACTGCTAAAAATGGCCCGTGTGAACGGGCTTTAGGACTAGTTGTTTAAATAATTCACAAATGAGTGAATATTTATTTACTGTAGTGGGGCGGGATTTATAGGTAGTCCAGCTAAGGGACCTAAGATTATGATCATGCAGAATTGTTCTGCCCACTTGAACTTTTAAATGGCAAGTTAGTTCAACATCCCCAGTTAAGAGGTTTTATCAATTTTTCTCTCACTTAATTAAGTTTTTGTTTTAAATTATTACAAAAAAAGGTATAGCCATTTCAGTTTATTTATAATTACTTATATTACTCAAACTTTTTATATTATGCATTTAAAGAGAGCAGCATTTATGCAGGTTATTTTATTTATTATTGTTTTACAAAACAACTTTATTAGAAAAAATTTAAAAAATGTATGGATATGCAAGAAAGCAAGGTTAGCTGGCCTGACGCATTTCACGCCCCTAGTGGCGCTTAGTCTTAAGATACATGCTCAGAAGGTGTCAGCTCAAGCTTAAAGGGATGCCCAACCAATCAGTGTTCTGAATCAGACCACGCATGGGAACGCCTCCTTCCAGCATGAAGTGGCATCTGCAAAAGATAAAATAACAATATATAATAAAACAACAATAAAAAATCCTTGTTAATCTGCTGACAGGTGCTTATGTATATAAATAAAGGCAAGCACATAACAGTGAATTTCAAGTACAAATCCATAGAATATTCAACAATTGAATCCACCTAGGACGTTTATGTCTCTAATTCACTAATTATATGGCTGATTATGATAACAAAATTTTAATTTGCAATTTAATTAACATAATGATCTGGAATAGTTTAATGTAATGTTTAAACAGTTTTTAGTACATTCTTCAGTACACAAGAAGCGCTCAATATAGGTTATAGAAAATGAATTATATTGGTGATAAATCAATTTATAAAATAAGAAACATCCCATTCTAGCTTGATACCATTTGGGTGTCTCGTGTCTAGTTTCAAGATCAAAAAAAGTTCTCTTTTGGTAAGAGATTTATGTCTATCCCCCCCCCCCCCCGGGACTCCTGTGAATAATTTCAATGATCTGTGCTCCAAAACTGGGAACACCGGTAAGATGCAGGTCATTGAAATGTTGGGCTATGGCTGAATCTTTGTTGAAGTTCTCTACATCCCTGAGATGCTCTCTAACCCTATCACGAAATTCGTGAGAGGTCTGGCCAACATATTGTTGTTGGCAATGTTTACAGGTTATGAGGTATACTACCCATTTGGTTCTACAACAAAAGTTTTTAAAATTTGAATGTGGTACTAACATAAAGTGCATGATTGTGTATAACTTAAAGGGACAGTCTACACCAAAATTCTTATTGTTTAAAAAGAAAGATAACAACTTTACTACCCAACATTGTTATATTAATATACTTTATAACATTTAAACTTCTAAATTTCTGCCTGTTTCTAAGCTACTATAGACACAACAAGAGAATGGTAATTCATGTGTGCCATATAGATAACGTGCTCTCTCCCATGGAGTTGTGCAGGACACAGCACTAATTGGCTCAAATGGAAGTCAATAAATAATAAATAGCAATGAGATAAGAGGGCAGTCTGCAAGTGTATTAATATAACACTGGGTAATAGGTAATAAAAGGATTATCTAACTTTTAAAACAATGAAAATTAAACTTGCATGATTCAGATAGGACATGCAAATTTAAACAACTTCTTAATTTAATTTTATTATCAAATTAGCTTTGTTCCCTTAGTGGTATTTTTGAAAAGCTAAACCTAGGTAGGTCTTAAACTGATTTCTAAAACCATTGAAAACCGCTTAGCTCAGAGCATGTTGAACGTTTTTCACAGTTAGACAGTACTAGTTCATGTGTGTAATATAGATAACATTGTGCTCACTCCTGTGGAGTTATTTAGGAGTCTGCTTCATGTCTGTCAAAAGCACTGAGATAAGGGGCAGTCTGCAGAGGCTTAGATAAAAAGTTATCACAGAGGTAACAAGTGTATTAAAATAACTGTGTTGGTTATGCAAAACTGGGGAATGGGTAATAAAGGGATTATCTATCTTTTTAAACAATAAAAATTCTGGAGTAGACTGTCTCTTTAAAGTTAGGACTAACATTTAAAGAGACAGTCAAGTCAAAATTAAACTTTTATGATTCAGATAGGGCACTCAATTTTAAACAATTTTCCAATTTACTTTTCATCAATTTCTTTTTGTTCCCTTGATATTCTTAGTTGAAAGCTAAACCCAGGTAGGCTCATATGCTAATTTCTAAGTCCTTGAAGGCTGTCTCTAATCTCAGTGCATTTAGACAGGTTTTCACAGCTAGATGACATTTATGTGTGCCATATAGATAACATTGTGCTCACACCCGTGGAGTTACCTAGGAGTCAGCACTGATTGGCTAAAATGCATGTTTGACAAAAAACTGAAATAAGGGGGAAGTCTGCAGAGGTTTAGATTCAAGGTAATTACAGAGGTAAAAAGTTTATTAATATAAGTGTGTTGGTTATGCAAAACTGGGGAATGGGTAATAAATGGGTAATAAAGGGATTATGCGGTAGATTTATCATAGTGCGAGCGGACATGATACAATGTAGCTGGTGCAATGCCTCCCCCTGCAGATTCGCGGCCGCTAGCAGGGGGTGTCAATCAACCCGATCGTATTCGATCGGGTTAATTTCTGTCCGCGGCCTAGGAGCAGGCGCTGCTTCATAACTTCTGTTTCCGGCGAGCCTGAAGGCTCATGCGGAAACAGGGGCATCAAGCTCCATACAGAGCTTGATAAATCGGGCCCTATCTATCTTTTTAAGCAATAAAAATTCTTGGGTAGATTATCCTTTTTAAACAAGATTTCTCCATAAAAGAGGGTACACACAATGCACAAAAAAATAGGAAAAAGAAAGACCAGTACAATCAGCAAAATGCCTGAAAGACACAATGGCCGAATTGCCCACATTCCAGAAGGGGCTGACATACGCTGACTCCTATGCCTGCAGCATCCAAAAAGCTATACTTCTTTGTTCCCCATTGAAATGAGCTATGATAACTGCCAGGGGCGTATTTAGGTTTTGTGCTGCCCTAGGCACTCAAAATTCTGCTGCCCCCCCACCCCAGGTTTAAGGCCTTTTTTTAGACATAATATTTTTGGGGCAGGGTGTAAAAATGTAAACAAATTATGTCTTTTTAAGTAGATGTTCACCAGGGCTTGCATTCACTCTGGTAACACACACACACACACACACACACACACACACACACATATATATATATATATATATATATATATATATATATATATATATATAGGAACAGACGTTTGCACTCTCAGGTCTTTTTTCAATTTTTATTGTGGAACGTTTTCGGGGTATTATAACCCCATCATCAGCATACAACAGTGATAATAATCAAACATTTTATAGTGTTTTACAACAAAAGTGTACCAATCACAAACCTCACATCTCCCCCAGCTTTCGCGGCGAAATTATCGGCAGTGGAACGCATAATGCGTTCCACCGTCTTGGCTAATACCGGAAGTTCAAAAAACTTCACTTCCGGGTTAGTGCAATTTACGAATTTTGTGCAGTTATTTCACAAATCTCAAAATGAACAAAAAACACACAAAAACCTGTTTAGCTTCCAGGTAATACACATCATGTGTCAGTGTGGAGTGATTAGTGCTTAAAACTAACAATCTTGTTAATATACTCCATTTATCGTGTCAAGCTGTGTGGTGTGTGTATCTATTGTTGTCGCAACCGTTACCATAGAGACAACACTAGACGGCTGCTGAAATACATACATACATGTAAAGTGAATACTACAAACTCTATATATTTAAAATTTGAGATGGGATATAGTAAATCCCTAATCCCCAAGGTGAAACATATCTGAGAAAATTAAAAACAAAATCGAATAGGATTACATTGTTGTGCCATTAGTATTCCCTCCCCAATATTTATAATGTATTAATGGATAATTCCAAACTTCGTTATAGACTTACAAGTGATGGATATGAGCTGGGATAAAGCTGAACTAACTACAAGCACTGGGATAAATGGGAGGGCTAATGTGACGGATTTAAACCTATGTATGCAGTGCACACCTCTGTCCACCTTGGGACCAGGTGTGATATCGCCGTCTATACATTATATCTATATTGTATCTAAGGATAAGTACTTTGTAAGATAGATGATATATATAGACCATATCAATGGCTAAATGTACTCATAAGTTTGACGGCAGATAGGCTACCTAAGAAACTGGACTGGTTATGTCTGTCATTTAATATATTAGTTAGATCGAGTATAGACATGTTATCTGTCCAATATATCTAATAGATGTTAGGTAGCTAATATCCCGATGTAGATTGTGGGGTTAATTCGAGGATATATGCCTAACCCACATCAGGATCGTATGTCTATGATAGAAAGTATGACTCGCACTTAATATCAATTTAATAAATACTTTTCAAGCATAATGAAGAATTGTAAATGTAAGGTAAAGGCTACATGCAGCAATTATTATCGTATATTTTACACAGAGTTCCATATTGCCCAGACTTATTAAGATTTTAGGTGCAGATGTGAGTAATTAACACAGGTAGGCCAGGCTTCCACATCATGTACTGGAATCATAACGATCCCAATCCACAGTGTTGAGAGAACAATGCGGGGAACCCCCCACAACAAGAGGGGACACTGCGAAGTGCAACTCAGAGCCACCATGCCACCCCGGTTGTACCCCAAGTTGGTAGCACACTATACTAGATTTTTAAAGTCTGGCATGGAATTCAAGCCACCAGGTATAATGGTCCCTAAGCGGAACATCCACTGTGCTTCACATTTCAGAAGCTGTTTGTTGCGGTCTCCACCTCGTTCCAACGGAGGTATATGGTCTATCAATATATACCGTATCGAGGAGACCGAATGTCCCACATTCGCGCAATGTCGCGCCACAGGCTGCTCAGAAGTTCCTTCCTTGATGGCGGTCCTTATGGCATGTCGGTGGTTAGCCATCCTTTCGCGTAATGTTCCTGACGTCTTGCCAACATAGAACCTCGAGCATGGGCAAAACAGAAGATACACTACGTGCGTCGTAGAGCATGTTATGGAGTGTCTAATCTTGAAGGACCGATTAGTATGTGGATGGTGGAAAACCTTAGTGCCAATAAGGCCACTGCATGTAGTGCAACCTAAACATCGGTATGATCCCCTGATGTTTCTTTTAGTGCCTGTGTCGTAGCTTGCTTTAGGATCAGTCCTCATTAACAGATCTTTGAGGTTAGTGCCCCTCTTGAAACCCACCATGGGACTTAGGTTATGAGTGAACGTAAGTTTTGGATCTGAAGCCAAAATGGGCCAGTGTTGGCGTAGAATCCTGCCAGTGCCCTTCGTTGTAGGAGTAAATGTGGTCGACATAATCAACTTATCTGTAGTATCACGTCTAGGTTTTGGTTGTATCAGTTCCGCTTGTGTCAAGGTAGATACAGCTTCCACGGATTCTTGAATCACGGCTGCCTTGTACCCTCTCGAGCGGAACCTCTCACCCACTCCAATCAGTTGGGAGACCCCTGTTTCAATGTTAGAATTATTTCTCATAGTTCTAATACATTGTGACTTGACAATACCCTTCAACAATGCCGGGGGATGGCAGCTGTCTGCCCTGAGTAGCGAATTCCGATCAGTGGGCTTATGATACAGTGTAGTCCCCAGTTTATCTGTGTCTTTAAAGACAGTCAAATCAAAAAAATTGATGGATTGTTCATCCACCGTCATTTTGAATTTTACATTGTCTGTGCAGTTATTGTAACGATTGTACCAAGCCTGGAGTCCCTCCATGCCCCCTCGCCATACCAAAAAGATATCATCTATATATCTGTAATAACAGATAATAGATGAGTCAGTATGAGACCATAAGTGCATGTTATCAAAATACGACATATAAATGTTGGCGTAGGCAGGGGCCATGGAGGAACCCATGGCGGTACCGGCCACCTGCAGATAGAATTTCTTTTCAAATCTGAAATAGTTTTTAAATAAACAATATTCAATCAGAGAAGATAGATACTCTATCGGGGGACCATTATAACTAGGGTTGTCAATAAGGTGCTCTTGTACTGCCTTTAATCCCTCATGATGAGGTATAATGGTATACAGACTGTTGACATCCAGACTCACGAGTAAATCGTTATGCTGGATGTCAACAGACCGTATCTTCCTAATGAAATCATTGGTGTCCATGATATAGGAACGTATCCCCTTAACCACTGGTTGCAGCAACACATCCACAAACTGGGCTACAGGCTGTGTTAATGACTCACGTGCCGAAACTATCGGACGGCCCGGTGGATGGTCCAGAGTTTTGTGGATTTTGGGGATAGAGTACAGAATAGGTACTCTGGGAAATTTGGTGGTACAAAATTCCCAAATGTGTTCTGATAGAAAGCCTTGTTCCAATCCCAATGTTAAAATGGTATCTAATTGGGTTTTGTACATGTGAGTGGGGACATTAGTTAATGATTTGTATGTATTCATATCAGATAGTTGATCCAAAATGTCATTTCTATAATCAGTATAGTTAAGTAACACTATGGCCCCGCCCTTATCGGCGGGTTTAATTACAATGGAGGAATCAGCTTGAAGGGTTTGAATAGCCCTCTGTTCATCCCTAGACAAATTGTGTTTCCACAGTGTTTCTGTTTGTTCAGTGTCAAGGTCTTGAGAGACCAATCTTAGAAAAGTTTTAGTACTGGAGCTACAATTAACAGGCTCAAATGTTGTTGGTAACTTGCATTTGAGTTCAACCTGGGTTTTAGTACAGGAAGTTTCTTTATTCTGAAAAAATTTCCTGATTTTAAGGGATCTATTTAGTTTATATAGATCAAATTTCAAATCAAAATCAGAGACGGGTGCACTAGGGACAAAAGAGAGGCCTTTGTTAAGTACTGCCCGCTCACTCACAGTGAGTGTGTGTGTACTGAGATTAATGATTATGTCCTCTGGCGTGGACGTCTTGGGGGCCTGTGTCTGATGCCCCGCCCTCCTAATGTGGGGTCTGTTGTGTCTCCCCCTCCCCGTGATCGTGTAGTTACCCCTAAAAAATGTGTCGGAGTGGATTGTGATCTTGGCTCATATTGAGGATATTGGTTGCGTTGTCTAAATGTACTGGGCGGGGTGAAAAGTGTTCCTGATGAATTCCTATTTGTATCTGTGGAATCCCCCCCACTGGTATCAATAGTATCAAAATGTACTCTCCTATTTCTTTGTCTCCTCCTAGGTTGTTGGCTAGTAGTGGTAGTGAGCCACTTATAGACTTTGCCCTGTGTATAATCATTGTTTACTGTCTCTAATTTTCTATTTTTGAAAACAATTAAATCACTCTGATATTTGTCTATTTGGGTTTTTAACTTGGGTAACCAATTCTCCTGGGGGTCATTAATGAGAGTGGTATTGTGTACTGATTCAAATATTTGTATTTCTACTCTTACCTTGCCTAGAATAATGGTAACCTCCTCTATGACTAGCAATATAAGGTCTAGGGAGCATTTGTTCAATATGAAACACCATTTTTTTCTGAATTCAGGGTTATCTCTTCCAATTGTGGGTATATTGTGCACCCTAAAGCCCCTTGGTATATGGCCTACCCTGTAATAATCTGATAAGTAGCTCCCATGTAGGGCTAGATCTACTTCCCTTTTCTTTAATTTCAGCAAACTGTAGTATAGATTAACAGGAGTCTCACCCACCGATTTAGAGATGGGTGCAAATAGGATCCGATTTGCATCATCTGTGGTATATGAAGCGGTACCTGTCTATGCAGCCATTGCCTGAGTAGTTATGTCTTCCACTTGGATATCCAATTCGGGAGGGGAACTCCCATCCTGCACCAGTTGTGACATCTTGTTGCTGTGGAGGAATGTAACTGAAAGATAATGTTAAAGACAATGGTAAAGTCCCAACTCAGGTAGCTACGAATCAATCAAAGCAAGAAAAGGCACTAACAGTTGTAATCCCCAATGTAGTTAGGAGATGGTAAAGTCCCAGTTCACTTAGCTGTAAGTTAAACTGTTTGGAAGTTTGTATGGAGAAGAGTGATGGCACAAACAAAGGTAATCCCAAAAGAAGTTAGAGATGCAGGATCAACAGGTCAACAGTGGGGGTTGTCGTCTGGTCATACGAACATAATACACATTTTCCAGCTTAACCCACCAATTGCCAACAGCCTGGGTGTAAAGATATGGCAAAATACAGGAACAGACGTTTGCACTCTCAGGTCTTTTTTCAATTTTTATTGTGGAACGTTTTCGGGGTATTATAACCCCATCATCAGCATACAACAGTGATAATAATCAAACATTTTATAGTGTTTTACAACAAAAGTGTACCAATCACAAACCTCACATCTCCCCCAGCTTTCGCGGCGAAATTATCGGCAGTGGAACGCATAATGCGTTCCACCGTCTTGGCTAATACCGGAAGTTCAAAAAACTTCACTTCCAGTTTAGTGCAATTTACGAATTTTGTGCAGTTATTTCACAAATCTCAAAATGAACAAAAAACACACAAAAACCTGCAGTGGCCTTATTGGCACTAAGGTTTTCCACCATCCACATACTAATCGGTCCTTCAAGATTAGACACTCCATAACATGCACTACGACGCACGTAGTGTATCTTCTGTTTTGCCCATGCTCGAGGTTCTATGTTGGCAAGACGTCAGGAACATTACGCGAAAGGATGGCTAACCACCGACATGCCATAAGGACCGCCATCAAGGAAGGAACTTCTGAGCAGCCTGTGGCGCGACATTGCGCGAATGTGGGACATTCGGTCTCCTTGATACGGTATATATTGATAGACCATATACCTCCGTTGGAACGAGGTGGAGACCGCAACAAACAGCTTCTGAAATGTGAAGCACAGTGGATGTTCCACTTAGGGACCATTATACCTGGTGGCTTGAATTCCATGCCAGACTTTAAAAATCTAGTATAGTGTGCTACCAACTTGGGGTACAACCGGGGTGGCATGGTGGCTCTGAGTTGCACTTCGCGGTGTCACCTCTTGTTGTGGGGGGTTCCCCGCATTGTTCTCTCAGCACTGTGGATTGGGATCGTTATGATTCCAGTACATGATGTGGAAGCATGGCCTACCTGTGTTAATTACTCACATCTGCACCTAAAATCTTAATAAGTCTGGGCAATATGGAACTCTGTGTAAAATATACGATAATAATTGCTGCATGTAGCCTTTACCTTACATTTACAATTCTTCATTATGCTTGAAAAGTATTTATTAAATTGATATTAAGTGTGAGTCATACTTTCTATCATAGACATACGATCCTGATGTGGGTTAGGCATATATCCTTGAATGAACCCCATAATCTACATCGGGATATTAGCTACCTAACATCTATTAGATATATTGGACAGATAACATGTCTATACTCGATCTAACTAATATATTAAATGACAGACATAACCAGTCCAGTTTCTTAGGTAGCCTATCTGCCGTCAAACTTATGAGTACATTTAGCCATTGATATGGTCTATATATATCATCTATCTTACAAAGTACTTATCCTTAGATACAATATAGATATAATGTATAGACGGCGATATCACACCTGGTCCCAAGGTGGACAGAGGTGTGCACTGCATACATAGGTTTAAATCCGTCACATTAGCCCTCCCATTTATCCCAGTGCTTGTAGTTAGTTCAGCTTTATCCCAGCTCATATCCATCACTTGTAAGTCTATAACGAAGTTTGGAATTATCCATTAATACATTATAAATATTGGGGAGGGAATACTAATGGCACAACAATGTAATCCTATTCGATTTTGTTTTTAATTTTCTCAGATATGTTTCACCTTGGGGATTAGGGATTTACTATATCCCATCTCAAATTTTAAATATATAGTTTGTAGTATTCACTTTACATGTATGTATGTATTTCAGCAGCCGTCTAGTGTTGTCTCTATGGTAACGGTTGCGACAACAATAGATACATACACCACACAGCTTGACACGATAAATGGAGTATATTAACAAGATTGTTAGTTTTAAGCACTAATCACTCCACACTGACACATGATGTGTATTACCTGGAAGCTAAACAGGTTTTTGTGTGTTTTTTGTTCATTTTGAGATTTGTGAAATAACTGCACAAAATTCGTAAATTGCACTAAACCGGAAGTGAAGTTTTTTGAACTTCCGGTATTAGCCAAGACGGTGGAACGCATTATGCGTTCCACTGCCGATAATTTCGCCGCGAAAGCTGGGGGAGATGTGAGGTTTGTGATTGGTACACTTTTGTTGTAAAACACTATAAAATGTTTGATTATTATCACTGTTGTATGCTGATGATGGGGTTATAATACCCCGAAAACGTTCCACAATAAAAATTGAAAAAAGACCTGAGAGTGCAAACGTCTGTTCCTGTATTTTGCCATATCTTTGCACCCAGGCTGTTGGCAATTGGTGGGTTAAGCTGGAAAATGTGTATTATATATATATATATATATATATAAAGACATTATTTTGCAAGTCAGGTGATTAAAGTGTTTATATCAGAAAAAAATATCCTTCACTGTATAATAGTTTGTCAGTAGGTAGTTGTTTAACCTTAAACATCTTCTTTGGTGATTGACAGTTATTTAAGCAAAATATCTGCTTGGATAAATATGTAATGAATATACAAACTGGCCTTTAAAAGTACTTAAAAAATACAACAGTAGTTATGATAGGTTTAGGAATTGTATCCTAGGGGATAAAGTCACATGATACAATCATAATAAAGTATATACTTGTATTGTTTCTGAATGTATTAAATGCATACGACATATTTTTAGTTGTGTTTTAAGTCACATGGTTGTATAGATTCAGCAATAAATACTTATTCTTTGCAGGTATGACAGATAGACAAACAGTAAATGTATTTAGTGACTAATCCGTTTAAGTATTTTGATGCCTAATGAAGATGTATTGAAGGTTAAAAGGCATATGCTGTTTCACAGTGGTCACAGTGTAGTGCACACTGCACTGTGTAGTCTGTGTGAGTCTCAATCACGCGGTGGAGCCAGGAAGAAAACCGCATTCACTCTCAGTCCAGGCCAGGCTGCGCAAGTGAGCTCCGCCTCCACTGTCACGTCAGGTGCACCCACATACAATCCCGTAGGATAGCAATAGCCGGGCCCTGGTTGATTTAGCCACCTGGCCCTGAGTTCAGTAGAGTGGCCCTAGGGACTCAAAATTCTGCTGCCCCTTAAAAATCTGCTGCGCTAGGCACCGACCTTGTTGGCCTATGCCTTAATACGCCCCTGATAACTGCACATCATTTTCTGAGGGCCCCTGAAACGGATATGACAAATTTTTTTTTTTTTTTTAAAGAACATTAGATTTTACTAAAATGTATAAAAACTATCCAAATTTTGTATTACAAATTATACGGTTTGTTTTGTACTGCAGTAAATGCATTTTCCCTAAACTATTGTCTCTCAAAACTACTTTGCATTTTTATGAAGTGGTTGCAAATTCTTTCTCTAGATTTCGCTTTGCATAATTCAAGACCAATAGCTTTTTAGTTGTATTATGTTTCATTTGGAAACAGCTTTGCTGATTTTATTATCACACATCTTAAAGGGACACTGAACCCAATTTTTTTCCCCATGATTCAGATAGAGCATGCAATTTTAAGCAACTTTCTAATTTACACCTATTATCAATTTTTCTTCGTTCTCTTGCTTTCTTTATTTGAAAAAGAAGGCATCTAAGCTATTTTTTTTAATTCAGAACCATGGAAAGCACTTGTTTATTGGGGGGTGAATTTATCCACCAATCAGCAAGAACAACCCAGTTTGTTCACCAAAAATGGCCCGGCATTTAAACTTACATTTTTACATTTCAAATAAAGATACCAAGAGAATGAAGCCAATTTGATAATAGGAGTCAATTAGAAAGTTGCTTAAAATTGCATGCTCTATCTGAATCACAAAAGAAAAAATGTGGATACAGTGTCCCTTTAAATTAATTTGAAATAGTTCATGTTTTCTATCCAATTATACTGTTTTATTATTATTATTGATTGCATATTATAATTGATTGCATATTTATATATATATATATATATATATATATATATATATATATATATATATATATATATATATATATGTGTGTGATGGTATTTTGGTACAATATATATCTATACCTATATATATATATATATATATTCACAGCAATTAGTGTGTATGCACTCACACTATCTTGTAACAACTGCCAGGGTGCTCTTGTGGATAATGCAAGATTCGTGAAAAAAGCACTAACTGGTCCAGCGACGTCTGTGACAACAAAAAACTTTTATTAATGTTCTGGCCCGAAACGTCACATTAATAAAAGTTTTTTGTTGTCACAGATGTCGCTGAACCAGTGAGTGATTTTTTCACGAATCTTATATATATATATATATATATATATATATATATATGCACACATGATTATATACAGTTGCAATCAAAATTATTCAATCCCCATTGAAAATCAGGTTTATTGTCAAAATTTACAGACGTCCAGCTGTTTGCAATAAATAAATCAAACAAAAGCAATTGAAATAGAGCGACACAACTAATGCTTCAAGTGGTTTCCCCAAATTCAACTTAAAATGCAACTTTAAAAGAATTCTGGAGTCTCATAATTATTCAACCCCATGAATAGAATCCCTCACAACAGCACAAATATGCAAATCAGGTGTTGTCTCTAGCACACCTGATGAAACTAATCAAGGGCTTCATTAGTTGCACCAGGTGTGCTTGAGCTAGAACACATGAAATACCTTAATTGGCTAGGGGTTTGTTGAGTGTCACGTTTAACTGCATGTTAGACATATGGTCCAAAGAATGGTCCAAAAAGTTAAGAGCAGAGATCATCGCCCTTTACAAACAAGTAACAGGATACAAAAAGCTAGTGAAGGCACTGAATGTTCCTAGATACACTGATGGAACAATGTTATGCAGTACATTGGCTATTGTCAGAGCTGCAGGAAGCTCTAACAGTCTCGGCTGTTAAGTTACAGCCAAGAGCTGGAGTTCCTGAGCTCCAGGTATCTGCCGACTTATGGAACCGGAGCACAATCGGTGCTCTGCTTCCATAGCCAGATGCCAGATCGTTACAGACGGTGATCATCTGCTAGTGCCGGCGGGAGGTGTGGGAGGGAATCCGGGAGGCGGGTAGGTGGCCCAGCAGTGATTGGGGGAGGGAGTGGGAGGGCCCTACACTGCAGAAAATAAAGGGAGAAGGAGGGAAAGGGTGCTTCGCAACAGAAAAAATGTGGGGTGTGGGGTTTCCCTAACTAATGATTGTGGGAGGGGGGAACCACTGCACTAAAGAAAATGTAAAAAAAAAAATATATAAAAAATTATTTAAAAAAGGTGTTCAATAGGTACTGGCAGACAGATGGCGGATACTAGCTGGGGGGGGGGGGTTAAAGGGATCAGGGAGGTTCGAGGGTAAGGGGGATTCTACACTGCAGAATTTTTATTTTTTTTCATATTTGCAGACTGCCAGTACCTAAGATGGGGGTGACCAGTGGGGGGTGAGGGAGGAAAGAGGGATCAGGTAGTGATCAGGGGGTGGTAGGTATCAGGTGGCGGTTAATCTTCACACAAAAGCTAAAATTAACCTTACAAACTACCTGCTTAACCCCTTTACTACCGGCAATAATAGAAGTGTGGTGCGCAGCTGCAGTTAGCAGCTTTCTAATTACCAAAAAGCAATGGCAAAGTCATGCATGTCTGCTATTTCTTAACAAAGGGGATCCCAGAGAAGCTTTTAGAATCATTTGTGCCATGATTGAACAAGCAGTATGTAAATAATTTCAGTGAGAAACCCAAAGTTTTTAATAAAGATAAAAAAAAAATTATATGATCGCATTTTGCGATGAAATGGTGGCATGAAATATACCAAAATGGGCCTAGATCAATACCTTCGGTTGTCTACTTAAAAAATATATAGTTTTGACAGGTAAATAGAAAAAAAACAAGGCTCTGTTTCTTTTTAAATGGAGTGATGATAGCAAAAATGTTAAAAAAAATCTTTATTATTTTGGGCAAGTTTTTTTCTGAAAGTCCTGGTAGTGAAGGGGCTAATGCTAGGCTATTTAATACTTTTCATTTCAGATCTTTTTCTGTGAGGTACCTACACAGGTTATAAAAAAAATGTTATTTCATTAAACCAAGTATATCAATCGGCTAGATTACGAGTTTTGCGTTATGAGTAAAAAAGCAGCGTTATGGGTTATAACGCTGCTTTTTCACTACCGCTGCTATTACGAGTCTTGTAGGTACAGCTGTCCCGCACACTTTTTTGGCCGTACCGCAAATGAACTTACGAAATTTGCGTAAAGTCTTTTTTCAATGGGACTTTCATAGCGCCGATATTACAAGCTTTTTTTGGACGCCAAAAAGTGAGCGGTACAGCCTATCCCGCAAGATTCGTAACGCAATCTAAAGTCAGTAGTTATGAGTTTTACGCTACAAAGCTGTAGCATAAAACTCATAACTAAAGTGGTAAAAAGTACACTAACACCCATAAACTACCTATTAACCCCTAAACCGGGGCCCTGCCGAATCGCAAACACTAAAACAAAATTATTAACCCCTAATCTGCCGCTCCCGATATTGCCCCCACTATAATAAACATATTAACCCCTAAAACCCACTAAATTTATTAACCCCTAAACCTAACCCTAACACCCCCTAACTTAAATATAATTCAAATAAATCTAAATAAAAATTACTATCGTTACCTAAATAATTCCTATTTAAAACTCAATACTTACCTATAAAATAAAACCCCTAGCTACAATATAACTAATAGTTTAGGGTTTATTTTTATTTTACTGGCAAGTTTGTATTTATTTTAACTAGGTAGAATAGTAACTAAATAGTTATTAACTATTTACTAGCTACCTAGCTAAAATAAATACAAATTTACCTGTAACATAAAACCTAACCTGAGTTACACTAACACCTAACATTACACAACAATTAAATAAATTACATAAATTAAATACAATTACCTAAATTACAAAAAAAACAAAACACTAAATTACAAAAAATAAAAAACAAATGATCAGATATTTAAACTAATTACACCTAATCTAATAGCTCTATCAAAATAAAAAAATTCCCCCAATCGGAATTAAAGGGGAAAAATTCCTATTTGCTGATGCAATCATTCAATAGGATTGAGCTCGCATTCTATTGGCTGATTGGAACAGCCAATAGAATGCAAGCTCAATCCTATTGGCTGATTGCATCAGCCAATAGGATTGAAGCTGAATCCTATTGGCTGATTGCATCAGCCAATAGGAATTTTTCACCTTTAATTCATTGAGGACTTCTCCCGGCTTCGTTGAGGATGGATGTCCGGTACTCAAAACTGTAAGTGGATCTTCGGGGGTTAGTGTTAGGTTTTTTTAAGGGTTTATTGGGTGGGTTTTATTTTTAGGTTAGGGTTTGGGCAGCAAAAGAGCTAAATGCCCTTTTAAGGGCAATGCCCATCCAAATGCCCTTTCAGGTCAATGGGGAGCTTAGTTTTTTTTTAGTTAGGATTTTATTTGGGGGGTTGTTTGTATTTTTTTTTACAGGTAAAAGAGCTTATTTCTTTGGGGCAATGCCCCGCAAAAGGCCCTTTTAAGGGCTATTGGTAGTTTAGTTTAGGCTAGGGTTTTTTTTTTATTTTGAGGGGGCTTTTTTATTTTGATAGGGCTATTAGATTAGGTGTAATTAGTTTAAATATCTGATCATTTGTTTTTTATTTTGTGTAATTTAGTGGGGTTTTTTTGTAATTTAGGTAATTGTATTTAATTTATGTAATTTATTTAATTGTTGTGTAATGTTAGGTGTTAGTGTAACTCAGGTTAGGTTTTATTTTACAGGTAAATTTGTATTTATTTTAGCTAAGTAGTTAGTAAATAGTTAATAACTATTTAGTAACTATTCTACCTAGGTAAAATAAATACAAACTTGCCTGTAAAATAAAAATAAACCCTAAGCTAGCTATAATGTAACTATTAGTTATATTGTAGCTAGCTTAGGGTTTATTTTATAGGTAAGTATTTAGTTTTAAATAGGAATTATTTAGGTAATGATAGTAGGTTTTATTTAGATTTATTTTAATTATGTTTAAGTTAGGGGGTGTTAGGGTTAGGGTTATACTTAGGTTTAGAGGTTAATAAATTTAGTATATTGGCAGCAACGTTGGGGGTGGCAGATTAGGGGTTAATAAATGTAGGTAGGTGGCGGCAATGTTAGGGGTGGCAGATTAAGGGTTAATAATATTTAACTAGTGTTTGCGATGCAGGAGTGCGGCGGTTTAGGGGTTAATATGTTTATTATAGTGTCAGCGACGTTGGGGGCGGCAGATTGAGGTTAATAAGTGTAGGTAGGTTGCGGCGACATTGGGGACGGGATATTAGGGGTTAATAAATATAATGTAGGTGTCTGCGATGTTGGGGGCAGCAGATTAGGGGTTAATAAGTATAATGTAGGTGTCGGCGATGTCCAGAGCGGCAGATTAGGGGTTAATAAATATAATGTAGGTGTTGGCGATGTCGGGGGGCGGCAGATTAGGGGTTAATTAGTGTAAGATTAGGGGTGTTTAGACTCGGGTTCATGTTAGGGTGTTAGGTGTAAACATAAATTTTGTTTCCCCATAGGAATCAATGGGGCTGCGTTACGGAGCTTTATGCTGCTTTATTGCAGGTGTTAGGCTTTTTTCAGTCGGCTCTCCCCATTGATGTCTATGGGGAAATCGTTCAAGAGCACGTAAAACCAGCTCACAGCTGCCTTAAGCAGCGCTGGTATTGGAGTGCAGTATGGAGCTTAATTTTGCTCTACGCTCACTTCTTGCCTAATAATGCCGGGTTTAGAAAAACCTGTAATACCAGCACTGTAGGTAAGTGAGCTGTGCCAATAACGTGCAAGTTAGCACCTCACCTCTCATAACGCAAAACTCGTAATTTAGCCGAATATTTTTTAATAAGGCACATGATAAACAACACCACTTGAGTAATTTCTTAAAATTTTAAACACACCGGTTATGGTTACACATTTAGCATGAGTTCAACTTCACAAAACACTAGATTCCAGCGTTCTATAGTCATATCATTCAACAGCCGAGCTAACAACGGTACTTGCAACTGACAATAATAAATGCAGATCACTGAAATCAAATATGGGTTTATGGGGTAAGAGTTCATATGTGTGTTTTCCAATTTGACAGAATGCCTTTTGTATCTGACCATGCTGGGTATACTGAGCATGTTTGATCAATAATTTTTTTTTAAAACTTAATATAAAAAAAAAAAAATAATAATAAAAAAATAAAATAAAGAAAACCACATTCATGTTGAATCTTATGATCACAAATACCTGTTTACTGATAGAAATCCTATTTAATAAAATTACATTACTGTAGCTTGTAATCACAAAAATGTGATTATGAAAAAGAAAAAAAAACAAGAATGCAAATGCTGATTAGCATTTTTAGATGATACTATAAAATCAATAGAACAGCACAACACAGAGGCTCTTAAAAAGTTTGCAAAGACAAATGAAACGCGTAGTAGAACACCAGAGAAACATTGAAGCCTCGCGACTGTGACAAGGAGTTTCAAAGTAGACCTGAAAGCCACCAAAGCCGAAAGGATAAAAGAGAGGAACCGGCTATGAGGGTGAGGAGCTCTGAGCAGTCAAGATGGATGTTGATCCATACGGCGCAGACTGGTATTCTGTACGCAAGCATTATTTGACTTCTTGTAAGTGTTTTAAATAGGGTGACCATATTGTCGCTTTAAAAAGGGACACAAATGAAAAATACATGTGTCAGAGTTCTTATAATTGAACTTATTCAAAATAATAGTACATACAGGACACCAGAGTCCTAAGGAGGTGCGCTGGCGTGAGATGAGATATCGAACCAAAGAAAGCGGGCCGCACTCTTGATGGAGGAGGTGGTAATCTGAAAATTCCTATTCGAGGAATAAAAAGGAGACGCCTCATACGGTAATAGTGACTGGACTAGCCAATAATACAGAGGTGTGTTGAAAGTACCCTTCAGGGTTGCTACTCACAAGCGTAACTGCACAACCGGAGTGCCTGGCTGGGCAGTACGGGACCAGCAGAGTCGCCCGTAAGACTCACACAGGATTCCGGAGTTTCGTGCGACAGGTAACGTAGCGGATCAAGCCAATCACAGAGCGGACAACCCAAGGCAGCAGTAAGAGACGTCACAGTGGTTGTGGGAGATCAGATAGGCAGATACAGATCATCCAGTGAAATAAAAATGAAGATCCGAGGAAGTAGAATAAAAAGTGTGTAAACGTTATTGTGAACAACACTAACACAGCAACGCATTTCTCAGAAACAAATATGCCGTTTCATCACGCTGTATGAGAATAGACAACTACTTTCTCAATAAAATAATGCTGACCAATCAGAGGCCGATAACGAACCACACCTTCCTATGTCAGGGTAATAAAATACACCTCTAAAAGGTAAAGACTGCAATAGCCGAAAGTGGTTCAGCAGCGGCCCTAAGACAGGAAGCATTAAACACATAGATAGATAACAATATTCATAAGAACAAATAAGAATAAACTCTAAAAATACATACACATAATAAAAACATAATAAGATCATGGTGGTGTAATGTTAATAAATCTAAAACATTCAATGTCATTCATTGGATAGAAACAATGAAAAAAGAGCATAAAGCACACGTAGAGTACAATGAACAATTAAAAATTAAATGTACCAGTAAATGAAGGTAGACATTTACAACTGTAACATCCATAAATACTAAAATGAACAAACTTGATATAAATGAAACTAGAACAATCTGATATTGCAGATAATAATAAGGGTAATGAACAACCTAAATAATATAAATAAATATTCACAAAGTTGTTCAACTAAAGAATCAGATTAAAAAATTAGAACATCTTGTCCATTTAGTCTACTGCCCATACTGTCTGTTAGAATGTGGCATCTAGTGTTGTCTTTTAGACGTTTTTCTGCAAAATACTTCTGCATTGATCATTTTTGTGTGAAACGATTAAGGTCTACAAATAAAGAGAACATATTGTGCCTGTTGGTAGGGCTAAATGAAAGTCCTTTACCAAGGACTCTAACCTCATCATCTGTTAGTACATGTGAGGATAAATTAAAAATTCCCTTCTTCAGCGTCTGTAATTTTGCCTTTTTGATGGCTCTTCCTCTACACCCTTGTGACCTCATGGTCTTCTTCCCTTTTGTGGGGTTGTCAGGGAGACTACAGCCTTCTAACACTAATAGAGACTTTTCACGACATGAACGTAATTTTGAATCCAGTAATAATTTTAATACTTATTATAGATCTGCACAACCTAATAATATTGGAGCACCACATCATGATAATAATTCACCGTCAGTTTCCAACTCAGGGCCATCAAATGCCAACCAGACCCTAGTGCAGCCTTTTTTAGAGTCAGGTCCATGCCAATCAGCTTGGAAACAGAAAACCATAGCGAGCTATTTGGAGGCTGTAGTCTCCCTGACAACCCCCCAAAAGGGAAAAAGACCATACGGTTACGAGGGTGGAAGAGTTATCAGTACGACTCACTTCAAATCGGTAGATTGTAACAGTTACCTTGATTTTACCAGCAATCATCATCTTCCTTGGAAACAAAACGTCCCCTATGGTCAATTCAGGTGTGTACGCCATAACTGCAGTACACTTGCAGATTACGAAACACAAAGCCTGATCCTTAGGGAACTTTTCGCTGAAAAGAAATATCCCTTTCATATTATTGATGATGGATATTTAAGAGCGAAATCTGACGATAGGGATAATTATTTTTTGTAAAAATAAAAATAACAAAAAGGAAAAAATTGAGTCTGATGAGCTAGAAAAATCCAGTCTTTTCATCACCCAATATAATAGCAATCATGAATTAATAAAAAAATAACATCACAAAACATTGAGGTATTCTTACCAAAGACCCTATTTTGGGTAATATAATAGGTACTAAACCAAAGATTGTCTACAAAAGAGCTCCTAACCTCAAGACCATCTTAGCCCCTAGTAAGATTGTTAGGAACAAAAGAAACCTGACTTGTGCTAGCCCTAAGTCTTCTTTGATTTCTTATTGTAGTTTTGTAGTGTTAGATGTCAAATATGTGATCACATCACACATAATAAAAAAACGTTCAAGTCCAATGTCACGGGTTGCAATTACTCTATTATAGGTCGTATATCTTGTGCCTCTCAATATGTTGTGTACCTCCTATCCTGTTTTTGTGGGGTACAATACATTGGTCGCACCTGTAGAAGACCTAGCATCAGATGGTCTAAACACCAACGCAACATGAGAAATAATCATGAAGACCACAGTGTATCCAGACACTGTAACCTCAAACACAATGGTAACACCAACTGTTTTTCTATTACACCTATAGAATTCATTCCAAAATCACATCTTTATAATTGTTTGTTCAGGCTGAGACAGAGGGAGACCTTATGGATCCATGTGTTAAAGAGTATGCATCCTGGCAGTCTTAATCTTAATATCGACCTGGCAGCTTTCCATTAATTGACTGTGACTGGCATCTTTGGATCCATGTTGGTCTCCCACTGACTCTGCTGCTACTAACTATACTTTAACTAATGTCCATATGAGATTACATATTATATTAGTATCACTTTTGCTGTCACTAATCATACACATTAATTAATATCCATATGATAATATTGTTATCCAATCAATATCCTTTTAATTTCTACAATATTAATAATATCTTATCCTTATGCCACCTATTATCTAATGTAGTAGTCTCTTCCATTATTAGTGGTTATTCTTCTGTATTTGTAGATTATATATTGTTTCTCTGCAATGCCATCTTTTTCAGTGTTGAGTTGTTCTAAACACACACTAGTTGAGCACCCCTAGTGGGTATTGAGCAGCGGACAACAAGTTTAGCGCTTATGGGGCTGTTTAATATAGAGAGTTCTGTTTACAGGGATACATATTTTTATATCTATCTGCCTTACAGTGATATTCCCAGACGACTTTTAGGCCATTTAAATAATTGTTAGTTGTGGGTCCATCTCATAGCTGTTGGGAGTTGGTTAATAGCTTCACAGCAACGTAATTTCTATTGTTGTTAGGAGTTGTACACTAGCCTATCAGCGACCCCATAGAGCTGCAGGCTCCTCCCACTGCCATTAAGAGTTGTCCACTAGCTATCAGCGACCCCATAGAGATTGGTCCCTTTTAGTACAAGTAAGGGTTGTTTTGCTATCTACTGGATAGAGATGATTTAAATGTATTTGTATTATTTAGGTTGTTCATTACCCTTATTATTATCTGCAATATCAGATATTGTTCTAGTTTCATTTATATCAAGTTTGTTCATTTTAGTATTTATGGATGTTACAGTTGTAAATGTCTACCTTCATTTACTGGTACATTTAATTTTTAATTGATAATTGTACTCTATGTGTGCTTTATACTCTTTTTTGATTGTTTGTCTATCAAATGAATGACATTGAATGTTTTAGATTTATTAACATTGCACCACCATGATCTTATTATGTTTTTATTATGTGTATGTATTTTTAGAGTTTATTGTTATTTGTTCTTATGAATATTTTTATCTATCTATCTATGTGTTTAATGCTTCCCGTCTTAGGGCCGCTGCTGAACCACTTTCAACTATTGCAGTCTTTACCTTTTAGAGGTGTATTTTATTACCCTGATGTAGGAAGGTGTGGTTCATTATCGGCCTCTGATTGGTCAGCATTATTTTATTTATTGAGCAAGTAGTTGTCTATTCTCATACAGCCTAATGAAACGGCATTTGTGTTGCTGAGAAACGCGTTGCTGTGTTAGTGTTGTTCACAATCAAGTTTACACACTTTTATTCTACTTGCTCGGATCTTCATTTTTATTTCACTGGATGATCGGTATCTGCCTATCTGATTTCCCTCAACCACTGTGATGTCTCTTACTGCTGCCTTGGGTTGTCCGCTCTGTGATTGGCTTGACCCGCTACGTTACCTGACGCACGAAACTCCGGCATCCTGTGTGAGTCTTACGGGCGACTCTGCTGGTCCCGTACTGCCCAGCCAGGCACTCCGGTTGTGCCGCTACGCTTGTGAGTAGCCACCCTGAAGGGTACTTTCAACACACCTCTGTATTATTGGCTAGTCCAGTTACTATTACCCTATGTGGGGCCTCTTTTTGTTCCCCAAATAGGAATTTTCCAATTTATTCAAAACAATTCTTTAAACAGCCCTGACATATGTATTTTCCATATGTGTCACTTTTTAAAGCGGCAATATGGTCACCCTAATTTTAAGTGACTTGTGTAGTTTTATACCATTAAAAGTTTCCACTTGAATCAGGGTTATGCTGTTCTATTGATCTTACATTGCTATAAAAGACCTAGAACACACTGGGAGAAGGGAACGCCTGCTAGAGGAATTCAGTGACTTTAAACAGAGAACTATTGTGGCTAGACTATTGAAGAGACTCAGACTTTTAAAGATTGTGGTGCCATAAATTTGGGATGTTTGTTTTAAATTGTTATCTCTTATTTGTGAGTGTGCTCATTTATAGCAGATATTGGCGCCCATTTAACAAGCTCCGTAGTGAGCTTCTGGGCACGTGTTTCTGGCGAGCCTTCAGACTCACCAGAAACAGCAGTTATGAAGCAGCGGTCACAAAGACCACTGCTCCATAACCTGTCCGTCTGCTCTGAGCAGGCGGACAGACATCGCCGGAAATCAACCCGATCGAGTACGGGTTGATTTCCGCACTGTCGGATCAGGTCCGGCAGACTTTGTTAAATACAGGCCATTGTATTTTTAGATGTTGCAGTCATGATTTCCATTTTCCTGCAGATCTCGTTAGCTGTAACGAATATCAATATTATCAGTGTATTAAATACATATACATATATAAATGTATGGTAAGGAAAGATCAATCAATAATAGTAAGATGGCGCTCTGCTATAGTATATTTTTCTGGTATATATAAAAAAACGTTTAGTCTTATTAGAAAGAAAACAGTTCTTTGATGGTAATAGGACACAGTTTGTGTTGGTTTCTTGTTGTGGATAGTGTATTAAATAAGGATGTAAAAGTAAGACTTCCTGCTTACTAGATAGGACCTCAATCCATATGAGGTAAGTAGTCTGCTCTATGTGGGTAAAGGTGGTTCAGTCTTTGACCTCCAGAGAGTACTATTTTCTGAGTGCTTTGTCCACGTCTTGTTTAGGTGTGGGGAAGAGATCTTTATAATCAATGGTATCCCTGGACTCTCTGTTGATCTTTCAAGCAATGGTGAGAATCTCAACCGCCTCAGGAGTATGGAGAGTAGTTGGCAGTGTTCCCCAGATTCATGCAAGAATGCAAGAAAGAAAGATACACACATAGCATAATACTGTATAGAATAGTGTAAAAATGTATTATATACAAGAGGTATTATGCTTACATTAATTAACCTCAATCCATAATGAGGTAGGATAAAAAGCTTAGACACATAAATGTTGTACTCCAAACTTGTACCCGTAGGATGAACTGTTGTAGTGCAAAAAAGTGTCTCTAATTTTTAACTCACATAACCCTATATGGGGTTTGGAGCTTACTTGTTCACAAATAAAAAGATTACAAAAGAATGTACAATAAATATACAATAATAATTGCTGCTGTCCCTTATAAATAGATTTCGTGTGACCAGGTGTTAATCTAACAGCGTAGTTGTGCTTCTGGTTTCTGGCTGCAAAGTGTTTGAAGTAAAATACATGCTATATTGTCAAATGACAAGTGTTAAAAAGAAACAGTTTGTGGCTGCCGGTAACAAAGTACCCTGTCCGCCCACTGTGCAAAGATCCTTACGCGTTTCAGAGTTGTCTCAAACTTCTTTGTCAGAGGAGTGTGGAGAAGAAGTTTGAGACAACTTCAAAAACGCATAAGGATCTTTGCAGTGGGCGGACAGGGTCCTTTCTTACCGGCAGCCACAAACTGTTTGTTTTTAACACTTGTCATTTGGCAATATAGCATGTATTTTACTTCAAAAACACTTTGCAGCCAGAAACCAGAAGCGCAACTATGGTTCATTTAGAAGCTGTGAGGGTTTAAATAGGAGCCTGACTGAGGCCTAGGAGAGAGTTACTACCCAGCTAGAGAAGCTGGTGTGTGTGTTTAAAGACTTTTGTTCCTGTGAACTGTTAAGGACATTATTTTGACAAAGCACTTGTGAAATGCTGTGAAGTGCTGGGACATGCTTGAAAGTACTGCCATTTACAAAATGTACTTAACATTGCTGCAGAGGAAGGTTTATCCTGTTTTGAAACTGAACTACCTGTTTGTTGTTGCTATGAAAAATAAAACCCTTTTAAACTACAGTGGACTGTCCTGTGCTGCATGTGTGCCCTAGAAGACTGTTAAAAGTGTTCCTGTTACAATATATATAAATATATATATTTGTGATCTAAAAAAACAAGCACACAAAGAAACTCCTATTAGATATATAGAAGTAAGTTGGGTCTCTAAGAAGCCTCTGACTGAGGCCACGCTCACCTTACGTGCCGGTGACACTGACGCCGACTTTCTCACAATGCTGCATCTCGGTGTGTTGTGTTTCTGGAATTGGGTTCTTGCTGTTTTCTGGGGGTTATTGGAACGCTTTTTTGGGGGCAGACCTTTGCATGTCCAGTATTTGTATTAAGTGGAAACTGCCAGAGTTAGACATCTAGTGTTATCCTCCTCATTTCAAATGAGGTTAGAATCTGTGAGTACCCATTGCTATGGGACTGTTCATTTTATTGTTTTTATTGTGAAATATTAAATGTATTGCACTATGAGGAGTTTCTTTGTGCGCTTGTTTTTTTAGATCACATTTGGGACTCTTTTTTTGGAACCTGATTATTTTTTTTACAAGCAGTCGATTCTCCTTGTGGAAAAAAGACAAAAAGAAAAGGACTCTCTTTCGCAGTCAAGATAAGACTCTTAGTCCTACCTATAATTATTTGATATTGTTCAGTTATATTTTATTTGTATTATTGACGCTGGTATTTTTATTAGCTCCATTTTAAATATATATCTTTATGTCACATAGAAAGTCTAGCACTCATATATATATATATATATATATATATATATATATATATCCTATAATATAAAAGGCCTAGTGTGTTTGTCCGAAGCTGTCATGTGCAGTGGAGACAGCACGAGGACAAACACACCTGGCCTTAGAGTCCATACCTGATCTGCGGTGGGGCGTGAGTGGGGGCGTGGCTGGGCAGGAAGGGGTGTGGTCGGTCGTTAAGGGCGTGGCCTGTCACGGTCGCGCACGCGAGATAGAGGGGAGAGAGATAGAGATGGGGGAGAGATAGAAAAAGGGGGAGAGAACAAAAGAGATGGGAAAGAGCTAAAGATAGGATAAGAGAGGGTAAAGAGCAAGAGAGGGGGGAGAGAGAGCAAAATAGAGGGGGAGAGAGAAAATAAAAGAGGAAAAGAGAGAGAGCAAAAGAGAGGGGAAGAGAGAGAGAGCAAAAGAAAAGGAGGAGAGAGAGCAAAAGAAGAGAGAGGGGAGAGAGAGAGAGAGAGAGAGAGAGAGAGGGGGGGAGAGAGAGAGGGGAAAGAGAGAGGGGGAGAGAGAGAGGGGGGAGAGAGAGAGAGGGGAGAGAGAGAGGGGGGAGAGAGAGATGGGAGGGAGAGAGAAATGTGGGGATAGAGAGGGGGAAAGAAGGGAGAGAGAGAGAAAGAGGGGAGAGAGGGGAGATAGAGGGGGGAGGGAGAGGGGGGGGGAGGGAGAGGGGGGAGAGAGAGGGGGGAGAGGAGGGGGGAGAGAGGGGAGAGAGAGAGGGGGAGAGGAGGGGTGAGAGAGAGGGTGAGAGAGAGAGAGAGGGGAGAGAGAGCGCAGAAGAGAGGGGGGAGAGAGAGAGCACAAAAGAGAGGGGGAGAGAGCGCAAAAGAGAGGGGGGAGAGAGAGCTCAAAAGAGAGGGGGGGACAGAGCGCAAAAGAGAGGGGGGAGAAAGAGCGCAAAAGAGAGGGGAGAGAGAGAGCGCAAAAGAGAGGGGGAGAGAGAGAGCCCAAAAGAGAGGGGGGGAGAGAGAGCGCAAAAGAGACGGGGAGAGCGCAAAAGAGAGGGGGGGGGAGAGAGCGGACTAGTATATATATATATATATATATATATATCTAAAAAATGAATGACATTCCCCCTACTAGCTAATGTGAAAGTTTTAGTACTATTTACATAGATGAAAGCACAATTGTTATGAAAAAAAGCAAAGAAGGCTCTGATTATGAAATTAACAATATCTGTCTGTCTGTATAATATGTATGCCAAAATATACACAATGGATTACTCTGCACAATGTAAAATTTCCGTGTGAGAAATTGCTACTTGGTGTGTGTGAGTGTGTGTTGTTGTGAAACCTGTTTTTTTCAGGCAAAGTGATGTGTATATAAACCTGAGGTTGCCAATGGGTGAAGATATCTTCAGAGAAGCAATTACAGAATTAAGTAAGCTATATTAGCAATGGCAATGTTTGGAGCTGCACTTCTATTTGTAGGACTGATGAGCTGCCATGTTTTGGGTAAGTCGTTATTTTTGTCATAGTCAAAATATTTATTTAACACATTTATTTAGACATAATGTAATTAAGTTTTGTGAAGCACCATAGGTAAATACTAGTCTATAAAAATAATTCCATGAAGGAAATATGCTAGGAAAGCTTGCCGCAATCTCTTTCTGTTCTGCAAGTTATTTTTTATGTGTAAATGAAGAGTTGTTTGTTGCATAAGGGGTTGCAAGGTTTTAAACTTTATATTTAACAGTTTTATAAACCTTTTTATTGTGTTTTTTTCCCTCTTCAACGGTTTCCTATTTTATTTTCTCCTACCTTCATCATTGTGTGTGAGTAATTAAGAGAAGGATTATTTTCATATGTGTGGGTCCTATTTAGCACTATCAGTTTAACAGAATAACTTAACTGAGCTGTCTCAGGAAAGCTTTGTTGCAAATTGTTTCTCTGTTGAGAGTTTCTCTGTGCAAGATAAGAGTTTGAGAATTAAGGGAGATCAAGCATCTAAGGTGTGGAAGTAACCCACTGTAAATATAAACTTTTTCTATTTGTTAGTTTAAACCTTTATAAGCATGTGTGAGAATCTCATTCAGTGCACAGCTTGCCTTATGTTTGATGCACTGGAGCAGCCACTACAGGGATCAAACGTGAAAGGGAATAAGATATGACTGAAAAAGGCTGTTAATGGTTCTAGCAGTAGGGATGGAGTTGATTCAGGCGGTATACACAGAGAAGCATCTGAGTCACAGTTAGAAGGGGAGGTAAAAGTAAGCGCAAGATACAGGTCCGTTTTGAGCTGATACACCCCAATAGATTTGCCAGATTGAGTGAAGATGTTGAGGATATTGGTTCAGGTGTGGCAATGTGAGAGAGGGCTGTTCTGCCTAACAATCTAGTGAATAGTCCTACAGTAACAGAATACAGAGCCATACAAGTCCAGTTAGGAATATTGTGGAGCGTATTGATACATTGTTAGAGGGATCTGGGTCTGATCCAGCAGTCATGGTGCATATTGATACTAATGACAAAGTCAGCGGGAGATGGAGTGTCCAAAAAAATTACTTCAGGGAGTAAGGTAGCAAGGGTAAAGCAACATCCAAGGTAGTATTTTTTTTAAGATATTACCAGTGCCATGTGCTAACCAGGTAGGGCAGAAGGAGCTAAGGGTAGTAAATTCCTGGTGGCCGATTTATTAATGTCTGGCGGACATGATACGCTGTATAGTCTCATGTCCACCAGACATCGTTGAATGCCGACAGCATACGCTGTCAGCATTTAGCGTTACACAAGCAGTTCTAGTGAACTGCTTGTGCAATGCCGCCCCCTGCAGATTTGCCGCCAATCGGCCGCTAGCAGAGGGTGTCAATCAACCAGATTGTAAAGGATCGGGTTGATTGCTGTCCACCGCTCAGAGCAGGCAGACCAGTTAAGGAGCAGCGGTCTTAATGTTATTTACAGTTTTCGAATGTCACATTCAAATTCGAATGTCACATTCGAATTCGAATGTTACATTCGAATATCACATTCAAATTAGAATATTACATTTATAAAACACAATTGTAGACTAGAAACACTATTTTGAATGTCACATTCAAATCGAATATCACATTCGAATCAAATGTCACATTCGAATTCGAATATTACATTTATAAAACACAGTATTAGACTAGAAATACTAATTCGAATTCGAATGTCACATTCAAAACACAGTATTAGACTAGAAATACTATTTCAAATTTGAATGTGACATTCAAATTCGAATGTAGCATTCGAATTCGAATATTACATTTATTAAACACAGTTGTAGACTAGAAATACTATTTCAAATTTGAATGTCACATTCGAATTCGAATGTCACATTCAAATTTGAATATTACATTTCAAAATTGAATGAATACATAGCTAAACATTCTATTATTCGAACGAATATTTTCGAATTTTATTGAAAAATTCTTTTTAGAAACATTCGCCCATCCCTATCTATCTATCTATCTATCTATCTATCTATCTATCTATATATATATATATATATATATATATATATATATTAGAATAAATAGAACATATTATTTTATGTGTAGAATATTGAATTGTGAAATATTAATATTTCATGTCAGGTTATCATGCGAGTAAGCATGGGAGTGCCGCCCACTAGGCCACCAATGATCCCAGGCCTGCAGTACTGGGGATCACCAAAAAGAGTGTTTGATTGGTGATCCCACTGCGATACGAAAAGAGCTTTTCATGCTCCCACAAGTCATAATGCACATAATAAGCTATTCTTCGAAGCGGATAACTACCATGAAATAATTTGGGTCAATGAAACTATCAATACAACTAAGGGGGGAGGATTTTTAAATATGCTAAAAGATAACTTCAAATCACAATTAATAGAGGAGACAACTAGAAATAAAGCTATTCTGGATTTAGTGCTATAAAAAATACAGAACTATTATCAAAAATAGAAGTCAAAGAACATTTAGGTAACAGTGATCGACAAACCCATTTTTTTTAATTAAGTATTAAAATGTGAGAAGGGTTAACAGTGACCGGGGAAAGGCTGAGGTGCTAAACTATTTCTTTTCTTCAGTATACACAAGAGAGGAACCAATGGGGAAGTCACTGAAACAAACTCGAACATACAAGCCCATAACAATAACTGAGTTCTCTCGAGATGACATTAGGAAAAAACGGAATAATATCAAATTAAATAAAGCTCCAGGTCCAAAGGGAAAACACACAAGAGGTCTAAGGGAGCTTAGCTCTGTCATAGCCAAACCTCTGTTCTTTTTTCAAGACTCGTTATTCTCAGGCATAGTAACCCAGGAATGGCATAAAGATAATGTGGTGCCACTTTTTAAAAAGAGAAGCAGGGCTGATACAGGAAACTATAGACCAGTAAGCCTGACATCAGTAGTGGGGAAGTTACTGGAAGGGATTATATTTAAGTCTATGTTCAGGAAAACAAGATTGAGTTTGAATCAGCATGATTTTATGATTAATAGATCATGTCAAAGAAAAATAAAGATAAAGGTGGATCAGGTAATGCAATTTACTTGGATTTTGTGAAGGCTTTTGATACAATGCCACATGAAAGATTATTGTACTGAATTAAGGGACTCAAAATAGCTGAAAATGTTAGCTCATGGATAAATAACAAGAAAATGACTGTAAGCAACATGTTATAGTAAATGGATTATACTCAAATTGGTCAAAAGTAATAAGTGGGGTCCCCCAGGGAACAGTGCTGGGCCCTGTTCTTTTTAATATTTTTTATAAATGACTTGGAAGAAAGATTAAATAGCAACTCTGTTTTGCAGATGATACAAAATTGTGTAAGGTAATTAGGTCAGTGCAAGATGTAATTGCTTTGCAAGGGGATTTACAAAAATGGAGGAATGGGCTTGAAAATGGTAAATTAGATTTAATATTGATAAATGTAAGGTTTTAAATTTTGGACAAAAAAAATATACAGGCTACCTATTGTTTAAATGGGACTAGACTTAGCAAAACAAAGGAGGAAAAGGATTTAGGCATACTTATAGATAACAATCTAAAATGAGTGTTCAATACAAGGCAGCGGCTTCTAAGGCTTATAAGATACTAGCATGTACTAAAAGAGGTATAAATGCAAGGGAAGAAAGCATAATTATGTCACTGTATAAATCCCTGGTAAGACCTCACCTTGAGTAATGAGTGCAGTTCTAGGAAAAAGTTCAGAGAAGGGCCACAAAACTAATAAGGGAAATAAAGGATTTAAACTATGAAGAGAGGTTGGCTAATTTTTACTCTAGAAAAAGGGTGCTTGAGAGGTCATATGATTAATTTATATAAATGTATACAGAGTTGGCAGAGGTGCTGTTTATTCCAAGGTAGTTGTTGTGACACAAGGTCACATTTTAAGGTTAGAGGAAAGGCGATTTAATTTCCATCAATCTAAATGTTTTTTTCACGGCAATAGCAATCAAATTGTGGAACACCTTGCCTAAGGAGGTAGTAACTGCCAATACCTTAGATAAATCTAAAAATGGCTTATTTATATTTCTGGCTAAAAACAAAATTCAGGGATATGTATAGGTTGAACTGTTTTCTGTCAGCTTCATCTACTAAGCTGCTATGTATAGAGAGCTTAAAAGAGTCTGTCAAAGTATTATTCTTTATTTTTTGTACAGAGAGTTTTGTGAAAAAATATTTTTCTTATACCTGAACTCCATTTAAGCATTTAGAGAAAAAAAACATTTGCTGTTGAGGGCAGATCCTGAATGTTTTTTGAGAATAATTTCTCATTGATGGCAATTCATGAAAATAGTTAGTTACATAATAACTTGTGGAGTGGATTCTACAAAAACATATGAAAACACTTTGTCTAGGGAGGTGATTTTATTTCTATTTTTAGAAAAGAAAAACCCTTGGAGGTGGTTCTAGAAAACCACATTAAAGGTTAAGGAGACAAATCATTCCCTAGGAATCATTCCATGAAGGTAAATCACATATTCTATGGAGAGATCCCACTGTGGCAGATTATAGAAATATAAGTACTTAGGTTAAACCAACTGATAGAAATAGAATAATATATGTTTGTTATGAACCATTTACATTTTTAGGAAGTTTGAGCCAGCAGAAAGATAGTAAAAGACCATTTGGGGTCTATTTATTATTGTGTGGATGGACATGATACAATGTAGCGTATCATGTCCGCCGCACATCGATAAATGCCGACAGCATATGCTGTCGGCATTTATCATCGCACCAGTAGTTCTTGTGAGCTGCTGGTGCAATGCCGCCCCCTGCAGATTTGCGGAGGGGGTGTCAATTAACCCGATCGCATGAGATCGGGTTGATTTCTGTCCGACGCCTCAGAGCAGGTGGACGAGTTATGGAGCAGCGGTCTTTAGACATGGGGCATCGACCTCCGTATGGAGCTTGATAAATTTAACCCTTTAAATCAACCTTTGTGAAACTACCATGTGACCCCTCATTTTAAAGATGGCAATATCCTTTTCCTAAACTGGGGGAGTCAGTTGGCCCTGTTTTTATGTGAAAATTGCGGTTTAAAGATGAAGGGACTTTAGTCAGAAATAAACCCAAACAAGCCAAAAACATTGGCTTCTCTAAATAGTATGTGATCTATGTAAAAAGTGCTATTTAACACATTATATACTAAATTTAAAGTAATTAAAGAAGGAGAATGATAAAACAGTGTTCCTTTTTCTGAAACTATCCAATGTGAATGAGAAGATATTTCTTTAAAATAATCGATAACAAGACCCTTTATTTTCACATTGTTTTTTTGTTTTTTTTTAAATTGTAAATATTCAATCCACTACTAAATAATTTCAGAGAACTTAAAGGACCAGTCAACACAGTAGATTTGCATAATCAATAAATGCAAGATAACAAGACAATGCAATAGCACTTAGTCTGAACTTCAAATGAGTAGTAGATTTTTTTCTGACAATTTTAAAAGTTATGTTTTTTTCCACTCCCCCTGTACCATGTGACAGCCATTAGCCAATCACAAATGCATACACATACCATGTGACAGCCATCAGCCATTTACAAATGCATACACACTTATTCTTGCACATGCTCAGTAGGAGCTGGTGACTCAAAAAGTTTAAATATAAAAAGACTGTGCACATTTTGTTAATGGAAGTGAATTGGAAAGTTGTTTAAAATGGCATGCTCTATCTGAATAATGAAAGTTTGATTTTGATTGAGTGTCCCTTTAAATAGATAACTAAATTAATTAACACAATGTTTAAACCTTATATGATTATTGAAATTTCAGCAGTCACCAGTGTTTATATGGCATATATTTTATCAATAATTTAGAAAAGAAAAACTGAATTTCATGCAGCCACGGATAGAAAATATGTTATTGATAGATGGAAATGAAAGAGACGTTTTGCATTAACCAATAGAAACATTTCCTTTTTTTACCATGTGACCTGCCAAATCAGCTTACCAAACTATGATGTTTAAATGGATATTTATTTTACTAGCAATATTACATTTCATAAATCGATTTTCTTTTTTTTATCTTGATTGCAGCAGTAAATGCTATATACTACAGAAAAATTGTGCTATTTTTCTTACTCACTAACTATTGTAAATTTAAATGCCAAAGATTTAATCTCTTCTAAGATAATAAGTTTAAGGCTATGCAAGTTGGAGACTTTATTAACCATAAATAATTAGGAGGAAATATATTTTTATTAAGAAACTGACAGAAATTATCTACAGCAATACTGTTTTTGTTAAAATATAGTGTTAAAGCATTTTTTTATGTTCTTTTATTTATTTTACTAGCAATATACTTTACATTTCATAAATACATTTTCTTTTTTTATCTTGATTGCAGCAGTCAATTCTATTTACTACAGAAAATGAAATTGCTAACTATTGTAGATGTAACTATTGTAGATTTAAATGCTAAGGGCTCGATCCGATAAAAATCGTCGCCCGCAAAAGCTGGCGACGCCAATATTTGCGCTGGTTTGGTATCCTATATACGGCGTAACCTAGAAGTTACACGCGTATATTTCTGCTGTCGCCCGTAGTTTTTTGGGCCATAGGCAGGTATACCAAACCAGCGCAGTTTGGTATCCAATATACAGCGTAAGGACTTACGTGGCGAAAATGGAGAAATCTTACTCCATTTTCACCTCGCCACAAAAAGCAGCCGTAAGAAGCCATACGCTGACTATTGGAGCCCCGTAACTTAACGCATGCGCAATGTCTATCTACCTGTCAACCGCGATCCCCCGCCGCAATCCCTAATAAAGTGTTTAACCCCTAAACCGCCGCTCACGGACCCCACCGCCATCTACATAAACTAACCCCCTACTGTGAGCCCCTAAAACCGCCACCATCTAACTGATCTATCCCCTAATGTGAACCCCTAAAACCGCCGCCATCTACCTGATCTATCCCCTAATGTGAACCCCTTACACCGCCGCCATCTACCTTATCTATCCCCTAATCTGACCCCTTACACCGCCGCCACCTATATAAAAATTATTAACCCCTAATCTAATCCCCCTATACCGCCGCCAGCTATATTAATATTATTAACCCCTAATCTAATCCCCCTAAAATAATTATCTCTATTACCAGCCCTTAAAAGGGCCTTTTGCTGGGCTTTGCCCCAAAGTAAACAGCTCTTTTGCCCTATAACCTGCCCTCCCTACACCGCCGCCACCTATATTAATAGTATTAACCCCTAATGTAAGCCCCTTACACCGCCGCCATCTATATTAAAATTATTAACCCCTAATTTAATCTACCTACCCCGCCGCCAGCTATATTATCTATATTAACCCTAAGTATATTATAGTTAATATAGTTATTACATTATATATATTAACTATATTAACCCTAATTATATTAGGGTTAATATAGTTACTATATTATTTATATTAACTATATTAACTCTATCTAACCCTAACACCCCTTACTTAATTCTTATTAAATAAATCTAATTCATATTATAAACTAAAATATTCCTATTTAAATCTAAATACTTACCTATAAAATAAACCCTAAGATAGCTACAATATAATTAATAATTACATTATAGCTACGTTAGGGTTTATATTTATTTTACAGGTAAATTGTTAATTATTTTAACTAGGTATAATAACTATTAAATAGTTATTAACTATTTAATAGCTACCTAGTTAAAATAATTACCCAATTACCTGTAAAATAAATCCTAACCTAAGTTACAAATACACCTACACTATCAATAAATTAAATAAACTACAAATATCTATCTAAAAATACAATTAAATAAACTAAACTAAATTACCAAAAAAAAAACAACACTAAATTACAAAAAATTAAAAAAAAAGATTACAAGATTTTTAAGCTAATTACACCTATTCTAAGCCCCCTAATAAAATAATAAAGCCCCCCAAAATAAAAAAATTCCCTACCCTATTCTAAATTAAAAAAAGTTCAAAGCTCTTTTACCTTACCAGCCCTTAAAAGGGCCTTTAGCGGGGCATGCCCCAAAGAAAACTGCTCTTTTGCCTGAAAAAAAAACACAATACCACCCCCCAACATTACAACCCACCACCCACATATCCCTAATCTAACCCAAACCCCCCTTAAATAAACCTAACACTACCCCCCTGAAGATCTCCCTACCTTATCTTCACCACGTCGGGCCGAACTCCTCATCCGATCCGGGCGATGTCTATCCAAGCGGCAAAGAAGAGGTCTTCATCCCGGCGATGTCTTTATCCAAGCGGCAAAGAAGAAGTCTTCATCCCGGCGATGTCTTTATCCAAGCGGCAGCAAAGTCTTCTTCCATCCGGCAGCATCTTCCATCAAGCGGCATCTTCAATCTTCTTTCTTCGCTCCACTGACGCGGAGCATCCACCCCGGCCGACGACTGAACGACGAATGAGGTACCTTTAAATGACGTCATCCAAGATGGCGTCCGTCGAATTCCGATTGGCTGATATGATTCTATCAGCCAATCGGAATTAAGGTAGAAAAATCTGATTGGCTGATTGAATCAGCCAATCAGATTCAAGTTCAATCGGATTGGCTGAACCAATCAGCCAATCAGATTGAGCTTGCGTTCTATTGGCTGTTACGATCAGCCAATAGAACGCAAGCTCAATCTGATTGGCTGATTCAATCAGCCAATCAGATTTTTCTACCTTAATTCCGATTGGCTGATAGAATCCTATCAGCCAATCGGAATTCGACGGACGCCATCTTGGATGACGTCATTTAAAGGTACCTCATTCGTCGTTCAGTCGTCGGCCGGGGTGGATGCTCCGCGTCGGTGGAGCGAAGAAAGAAGATTGAAGATGCCGCTTGATGGAAGATGCTGCCGGATAGAAGAAGACTTTGCTGCCGCTTGGATAAAGACATCGCCGGGATGAAGACTTCTTCTTTGTCGCTTGGATAAAGACATCGCCGGGATAAAGACCTCTTCTTTGCCGCTTGGATAGACATCGCCCGGATCGGATGAGGAGTTCGGCCCGGCGTGGTGAAGATAAGGTAGGGAGATCTTCAGGGGGGTAGTGTTAGGTTTATTTAAGGGGGGTTTGGGTTAGATTAGGGGTATGTGGGTGGTGGGTTGTAATGTTGGGGGGTGGTATTGTGTTTTTTTTTTCAGGCAAAAGAGCAGTTTTCTTTGGGGCATGCCCCGCTAAAGGCCCTTTTAAGGGCTGGTAAGGTAAAAGAGCTTTGAACTTTTTTTAATTTAGAATAGGGTAGGGAATTTTTTTTATTTTGGGGGGCTTTATTATTTTATTAGGGGGCTTAAAATAGGTGTAATTAGCTTAAAAATCTTGTAATCTTTTTTTTATTTTTTGTAATTTAGTGTTTTGTTTTTTTTTGGTAATTTAGTTTAGTTTATTTAATTGTATTTTTAGATAGATATTTGTAGTTTATTTAATTTATTGATAGTGTAGGTGTATTTGTAACTTAGGTTAGGATTTATTTTACAGGTAATTGGGTAATTATTTTAACTAGGTAGCTATTAAATAGTTAATAACTATTTAATAGCTATTATACCTAGTTAAAATAATTAACAATTTACCTGTAAAATAAATATAAACCCTAACATAGCTATAATGTAATTATTAATTATATTGTAGCTATCTTAGGGTTTATTTTATAGGTAAGTATTTAGATTTAAATAGGAATATTTTAATTAATAATATAATATTAATTAGATTTATTTTAATAAGAATTTAGTTTGGGATGTTAGAGTTAGATAGGGTTATTATACTTAATATATAAATAATATAATAACAATATTAACCCTAATATAATTAGGGTTAATATAGTTAATATATATAATATAATAACTATATTAACCCTAGTTTAGTATTTTAGGGGTTAAATAATTTAATATAGATGGCGGCGGGGTAGGGGGATTAAATTAGGGGTTAATAATTTTTAAAATAGATGGTGGCGGGGTAGGGGCTCACTTTAGCGGGTAGGTAAGGTAGATGGCGGCGGGGTAGGGGCTCACTTTAGGGGGTTATAGATTTAATATAACTGGCGGCGGGGTCCGGGAGCGGCGGTTTAGGGGTTAATAACTTTATTAGGTAGCGGCGGGGTCCAGGAGCGGCGGTTTAGGGGTTAATAATTTTTTTATTGTTAGGATAGTGAGGGGGATAGCGGATAGAGGGTTAGACGTGTCGGGCTATGTTAGGGAGGTGTGTTAGACGTGTCGGGCTATGTTAGGGAGGCGTGTTAGACAGTGCGGGTGATTTAGACTTTAGTCAGGTTTTGTAGGCGCCGGCAGTTTCTAACGTGGAGTAAGTCACTGGCGACGCCAGAAATTTGTACTTGCGCAGATTTCTGGACATCGCTGGTTTATCCGACTTAGGGCATGCTAGCAACTGACGGCGCCGTATATTGGATAGCTCGAGATGCGAGCTGAAACTGCGGGCGACGCGGGTTCCCTCGCTTGCGCCTCAAACTACGCCGTATATCGGATCGCGCCCTAAGGATTTAATCTCTTCTAAGGTAATTAGTTTAGGATTTTCTTCTCTGATGCCCATAAGCTATGCAAGTTAGAAAATTTATTAACCATAAATAATTAGAAGGAAATATATTTTTATTAAGAAACTGACAGAAATAATCTACAGCAATACTGTTTTTGTTAAAATATAGTGTTAAAGCATTTAAATCTGCCAAGTCTTTTGTCCAGCAAATTACACCTGTGGAAGAAACCTGGCAATATTAAAATATTGTGTTATTTCTACATAGACAATTAAACATTTAATTATGACTCACTTTTGTTAGTTTATTAACAAAATACGTTTCCTCATAGGAAGGCAATAAAATCCTAAGTGCAGTCATAAATTTTGCTTGGCAGTCAAGTGCACAAAATATAATAAAATAAATAGTAGATTGTAAAGATAGAACACTTGAACTGGATTCTTTCCAGTGAAGTTGCCTAAAGGCAGCCCCCTATTATGTTCTATAACAAATTCATCCCGGAAGGCACCTATAAAACTATTATGTAAGCATTGTGCATTGTTCTGTACAATATCTATTCTACAAATATTGTTATTGTTTTCTTTTGTTTGTAATACTTATTTACATGGATTAAAGATGTGTAAATAAGGATACAGTGCTTACTCTTTCTAATCCTCAAAAATAAAGCCATGGGCCCCTGCTATTTGATAGTAACTCCAAACTTTCCAACATGCATTTATTAGTGTTTAAACATTGCAAATATTCCCTGTAGCATTTGCAAATGATCCTGCTGTACACACATTCTTCTACAAGTAATTGCCAAAAATGCACTTAAAGGGACATGAAACCCATTTTTTTTTTCATGATTTAGAAAGAACATGCAATTTTAAACAACTTTCTAATTACTTACTAATTACTTCTGTTATCTATTTTGCGTCATTCTCTTGATATCCTTTGTTGAAAAGCATATCTAGATAGGCTCAGTAGCTGCTGATTTGTGGAAAACACCGCAATTTCCCTGTGTTTTTAAGGCGTTCTTTCTGTGTGTATGTGAAACATTAAATCATTTTTAAATAGTTCCTATTAAAGATTAAATTTTAATTATATATACTCTTCCCCTGCCTCATTTCCCCTACCTCTATCTATCCAACTAGGCCTGAAAGGAATGTGAGTGCTTCATATATGTACATTTGTGTCAGTCCACGACTGATTCATCTTTGAGCTGCTGATTTGTGGCTGCACATAGATGCCTCATGTGATTGGCTCACCAATGTGCATTGCTATTTCTTCAGCAAAGGTTATCTAAAGAATGAAGCAAATTAGATAATAGAAGTAAGTTGGAATGTTGTTTAAAATTGTATTCTCTATCTGAATCATGAAAGAAAACTTTTGGGTTTAGTGTCCCTTTAATATAATACTTTATTATAGATTTAAGCTGGCAGCAAGAAACTATATTTATAAATACCACCCCTCTAAAACCTTGTGTATATATATATATATATATTTTTTTTTTAGAAAAACAAACAAACACTTTTTGGTGAGATAACATGATTTTTTTTCCAGTATTGGGGTGATTAAAAAGTCCAAGAAAAAATATTATGGTAAAGAATGGCATGGAACTGCACAAATATTATTAAAACTATAATTGAAATCCTTATAAATAAAAGTTAAATTAAATATTTTTTTAATTTGTTATATAGAGATTTCAACAGAAACCACCTGAAAAAATGATTATGGATTTGAATTCCAGGTCTATAGTTTGTATTCTTGGTTTGAGAGGCCAAGATATACTTTCAAAAATAATATAATACCCTTAATTTACTGTATATGTGACTATGATTTTCCAGGGGCTCCATTAATATAATGCAATACAATAAAAAGAAGTTGAGAAAAAAATAAAAATCTTACTATTTTAAGTGAGAAGTGTGGTTGTGGAAGTAAAACTCTGAGTTCTATGTCCCTTTCATTTTGACTCTTATATGCTTTTTTTTGGTGACAGCATATCTAGGTAGGTTTAGAACTGTGAACGTGTCTTGAGCAATATATGGCAGTATTTTTTCCCCAACAATGTTGCAACAATGTTATCCCTATAGTACTAAAGCTACATACTTTCTTCTGGGCCTACTTCAGTATGCTGTCTTATAAATGAACCAAATAACAACAAAGGATACCAAAAGAAAGAGGTTGATATATAATAATAGAAATATATATATATATATATATATATATATATATATATATATATATATATATAATTCCAAAAGTAGACAATGGCAACAGCACTTTTCTTTAAAACACTTCTTCTTTATTAAAGTAACATTAGGATAAAAACACAGCGACGTTTCGAGCCTTCGCTGTGTTTTTATCCTAATGTTACTTTAATAAAGAAGAAGTGTTTTAAAGAAAAGTGCTGTTGCCATTGTCTACTTTTGGAATTATATGGGAGCATGGCAGGCCTCCCAGGCAAACGTACACTGCAAAGGTAAACCTGCTAGAAGCTATACCCAGTGAAGGGTTTCCCAAGAAAGTGCTGGACTTACTATTACATTTGGTTATATATATATATATATATATAAACCGAGATCAAAAGAAAAGGCACTCCATAAATAATAGCAGCTCCCAGGGTGCACTTCAAAAAATATCAAAAAATCTCCAGCATAAAAAGGCACTCACTGGTTAGGTAAAACATAACATTTAATTAGTTACATTTAAAAGACATGACGTTTCGGAAGCATTTCGCCCCCTTTATCAAATGTATGATACAGCTTGAAAGTGTTACAAAAGCAGTATATCCCCTCATTAATCCCATCACCTTATATACCCATGTGTTGTTCCATTAGACGCCGAGCCACAAGTGCGGCCCGTGTGCCATGCCAGGCGGAAGTGACGTCATCAGCGTGAGTTACGCTCAGACGTCCGTTGCCTAGGGGATATACAGACGCGGTGAGAACGGCCAATAGCATGGCTCAGATACCTGTTAGTAAATAAAAATATAACCATCAGTTTAGGTGCCGCATTAGATCTGTATATACCCGGTGGCGCATAATGGACACAAACATTAAAAACATATACGATTTACAATGTAAAATTAAGAATTTAAAACAGATCAATCGATCCAACTATACAAATGGAGGACAGAAACAGGATATGAATAGGTTGACGTGTACTCTGTCATCAAATAACAATTATTGCTGGAATTAAAGCTAGCATGTCTAATATAGCATATACAACATATTCAGCTATGAGACAATAAATATGCATAGCTGCTCCACTAGTACACATCCACAATAGTCATGTATCCCAAAGTATGGCAGAAACCTTGATACCAAAGGACATGTATCAGAGACCTATAGGACATATCAATTTGAGGCATACAGTAAGCACGGTTATAGGCATCAGGTCAGTGTCAGAAGTCCAAAGTCACATTAATGGGACATTTAAGATTCCATATAAAATGGTGAAAAATCCAGCATGGTGTTCAACCCCTTCGGTGCCAGGGTATCCAGCATGTAAATCCACCTGGTCTCCAGTCTGAGCAGTCGATTGCCCCTATTGCCCCCCCTTGTCAATGGTGGCACATGGTCTATAAGCATAGTTCTAAGACTTGAGACACTATGCTTACAACGGGCAAAGTGGCGCGCAACTGGCTGATCGGAGTTACCCTTATCGAGGGCATCTCTAATCGCACAGCGGTGATTGGCCATCCGTTCCCGAAAAGTAGTGACCGTTTTGCCTATATAAACAAGGGAGCATGGGCAAATCAACATGTAAATTACATAAGTGCTCATACACGACAGTCTATAGTTGATTTTATATCGCTTGTTGGTATGTGGGTGTTGGAATGTTTCTCCTTTCAACATGCTGTCACAGGTTACACAGTCCCCACATTTAAAGCAACCCTTCTTATTTGATTTCAACCAGGTGGTCCCTTCATAACACCTAATGGGGTCAGTTTTAACCAATAGGTCTCTCAAATTTTTTGCTCGACGATACACAACCCTAGGGGGCTGTTTATGCAAAAATGGTAATGTTTTATCAGTGTTAATCAAGTCCCAGTGTTTGGAAACCATATTTTTTACATCTTGGTGCATAGGATCAAAGGTGGTGATAAAATTTAGACTCTCATCTGGTATGGTATTGTTCTTCATAGTGACTACTGCACCCTCTGAGCGTTTCACCACTTTCTCCTTAATCTCCTTAACCAGCTCATCATCATATCCGCGTGCAATTAGCTTATTTGACATCTCGTCCAATTGTGTCTCTCTATAGCATGCCTCGGTATTGTTGCGTAGGACTCGAGTGAGCTGAGAGGCGATTATCCCATTTTTTTGATGTGTTGGGTGGTAGCTATGAGCTTCCAATAGGGAGTTTCTGTCCGTAGGCTTGGTATATAAAGATGTACCAAATCTACAGACCCCTTCACTGGTCACTTTGAAGATGTTGAGGTCCAAAAAATGGACCAAATCAACATCATATTCCATTTTAAATTTGATTGGAAGTGTCAAGCTATTAAGTCCATCCACCCAAGATCTCAAACTGTCAGCAGTGCCCCGCCAGATAAGGAAAACATCATCTATATATCTGGTGTAATATGCCACCTCTACCATGTCCTGGGGTCGCATAACAAACCGTTCGTACCAGGACATGTACAGGTTGGCATATGTAGGGGCCATATTAGACCCCATAGCGGTCCCTGAGATCTGCAGGTAAAAATCCTTTTCAAATTTAAAATAATTTTTCTCCAAACAAATTTGTAAGAGTTCCAAAAGAAACTCAATGGGGGGGCCATCATAATGCTGGGATCCCACCACCATAGACCTGACAGCCTGCACACCTCCCACATGAGGAATGGAGGTATACAGACTGTCAACATCCTGGTAACCAGGATGTCGCCAACCTGTAACTGATCAAATGTGGTGAGAACTTTAATGAGACTAGGTGAATCTTTCAAATATGCAAAAGTATCCTTTACCACTGGCTGTAAGTGATGATCAATGTATTTAGCAATATTTGAAAACAATGAACCCCTAGCAGAAACAATTGGTCTGCCAGGGGGATTAATTAGTGTCTTATGAACCTTGGGCAACAAATACAGAACTGGTGTTATTGGAAAATCAACCGTAAGGAATGCTACTTCATTCTCATTCAGAATGCAGGCTTCACCTGCAGATCTCAGGGACTGATCAACTAGTTTTTTAAACATTATGGTAGGATTACCTCTAAGGCGTGTGTATACATTCTTGTCAGCAAGTTGGCGTTTGGCTTCTTGACGGTAATCGTCATAATTCATAATGACGATTCCGCCACCTTTATCCGCAGGACGTATGATGATAGTTTGATCATCACTGAGGTCCTTGATAGCCCTGACTTCTTTAGGTGTCAAATTGGGAAAGTGGGGTTTATCATTATCCTTATCGATATCATGGCAAATCATACGGGTATATCCTTTAATAGAAGAGTGTGTGGTGGCAGGTTCAAAAGTGGATTTAGGTCTAAACGTATGTTCAGTGGGATTGTCCAGTACTCTATCTTTGAAAAAATCTTTCAATTTCAACTTCCTCTGTAGATTGTGAACATCAACAATCTTATGAAATTTGTCATGGTTAGGAGTTGGTATGAAGGACAGACCACGATTGAGTACACTATGTTCAATCTCAGTGAGACGCCTATCACTGAGGTTGAACACAATGTCTATTTCCTCTTGTAATTTCGCTTTTTTGTTGTACCCACCCCTTCTGATATGGGGTCTCTTATTTCTCTGTCTACATTTGGCATCAGTGGTGGTTTTGCGGCTGCTCTGGTCATAACCCCAGAAAAAGAAGCCGTATTAGACTTGGGGGCCTGTGTGATGTTTACATCATCAACTGCGTCCCCTTCAGAGGAATCCCCACCACTGGTGTCAATAGTACCAGCGATATTTTTTGGTTTAATGTATCTGCGTCTAGTTCTAGGTGCATCCTGATCCTTGCCATAGAGCCATCTATAGACCCGTTTTTCTCTGTAATCACACTCCACAGAAGCCAGTTTTCTATTTTTAAAGGAAATAAGATCATTCTTGTATTTTTTGACTTGTGTGTCCAGCTTGGTGACCCAATCCTGAGTTTTGTCATCAACCATGGTCTCATAACCACGAGATTCAATGATCTCAATCTCTACTTTCATTTTGTTCTCTAGCCTGGTAACCTCTTCAATAACCAATAAAACCAAATCGTATGAACATTTATTGAGTATTGAGCACCATTTGCGACAGAACTCAGGATTGGATCGCCCAATAGTGGGAATATTTTTCACCCTAAAACCCCTGGGGATCTGTTTACCTCTATAGTAGTTAGATAGGTATACTGCATGTAAGTGGAAGTCAATCTCCCTTTTTTTTAGATTAAGTAGTTTATGGTACACATTAATGGGGGTATCAAACACTGGGACTTGATTAACACTGATAAAACATTACCATTTTTGCATAAACAGCCCCCTAGGGTTGTGTATCGTCGAGCAAAAAATTTGAGAGACCTATTGGTTAAAACTGACCCCATTAGGTGTTATGAAGGGACCACCTGGTTGAAATCAAATAAGAAGGGTTGCTTTAAATGTGGGGACTGTGTAACCTGTGACAGCATGTTGAAAGGAGAAACATTCCAACACCCACATACCAACAAGCGATATAAAATCAACTATAGACTGTCGTGTATGAGCACTTATGTAATTTACATGTTGATTTGCCCATGCTCCCTTGTTTATATAGGCAAAACGGTCACTACTTTTCGGGAACGGATGGCCAATCACCGCTGTGCGATTAGAGATGCCCTCGATAAGGGTAACTCCGATCAGCCAGTTGCGCGCCACTTTGCCCGTTGTAAGCATAGTGTCTCAAGTCTTAGAACTATGCTTATAGACCATGTGCCACCATTGACAAGGGGGGGCAATAGGGGCAATCGACTGCTCAGACTGGAGACCAGGTGGATTTACATGCTGGATACCCTGGCACCGAAGGGGTTGAACACCATGCTGGATTTTTCACCATTTTATATGGAATCTTAAATGTCCCATTAATGTGACTTTGGACTTCTGACACTGACCTGATGCCTATAACCGTGCTTACTGTATGCCTCAAATTGATATGTCCTATAGGTCTCTGATACATGTCCTTTGGTATCAAGGTTTCTGCCATACTTTGGGATACATGACTATTGTGGATGTGTACTAGTGGAGCAGCTATGCATATTTATTGTCTCATAGCTGAATATGTTGTATATGCTATATTAGACATGCTAGCTTTAATTCCAGCAATAATTGTTATTTGATGACAGAGTACACGTCAACCTATTCATATCCTGTTTCTGTCCTCCATTTGTATAGTTGGATCGATTGATCTGTTTAAAATTCTTAATTTTACATTGTAAATCGTATATGTTTTTAATGTTTGTGTCCATTATGCGCCACCGGGTATATACAGATCTAATGCGGCACCTAAACTGATGGTTATATTTTTATTTACTAACAGGTATCTGAGCCATGCTATTGGCCGTTCTCACCGCGTCTGTATATCCCCTAGGCAACGGACGTCTGAGCGTAACTCACGCTGATGACGTCACTTCCGCCTGGCATGGCACACGGGCCGCACTTGTGGCTCGGCGTCTAATGGAACAACACATGGGTATATAAGATGATGGGATTAATGAGGGGATATACTGCTTTTGTAACACTTTCAAGCTGTATCATACATTTGATAAAGGGGGCGAAATGCTTCCGAAACGTCATGTCTTTTAAATGTAACTAATTAAATGTTATGTTTTACCTAACCAGTGAGTGCCTTTTTATGCTGGAGATTTTTTTATATATATATATATATATATATATATATATATAAGCATCAATATTAGGTAAAGCACTCCAGTAACCTTTTAACTGTTCAGTGCCCAGGGTGCTCAGTAACAGTTCATATATGCATCAAAAACAAAACTGCACTCGCTGAGTCTTAAATGACAAGATATTTAATATAACGTTTCGGGGTCTCCCCCTTTGTCAAATATACAAACAAACACCCACATAAAGTGAACTTACCCCTCTTATGTACATACGAACAGACAAGGTGTGAGCACGACGCTGCCGACAGCGTCCGGAAGTGTCTCCTCCCCACCGGGGTTACGCTACGTCACTCACGTAGTCATAGCAACCAGACGCCTGTTCGGCAGCGTCTGCCTATACAAGAAAATAAAATTGAACAAGTTATGGCTTAGCAATTTAGTACACAGTGATAGCACCATATTATGCATTCTATAATAAGTTTTTGTCATATACATTTTTATTCTAAGGAATCCTATATGCCTCTATATTTCCTTATTGGCCGTTATGTACTACCTGCAGTAACAATTATTTTTATATATACTTCAAAGATATACTTAAGAATCAGATTCTCTAAGGGGGAATGATTTACCAATAACATTATACAAACATATTGTTATATATTGTTATTGTTCTTAACGAGTACTCCCAGGAAAAAGGATGGGCTAACAAGATGTTCCAATTTAATATTATAAAGAACCCTAAAATGACATATATCTATATCCATTTGTACTGATATGGAGATAGGAAGCAATGCCAGTCTAGGTTGACGTTAAGACCTTGTGGGATCATCGTGCCTAAAGTGTGGATCCACCTAGCTTCACGTTGGAGCAACAGCTTCGCTCTATCTCCTCCTCGTGTGAGTGGTGGTATATGGTCTATTATAATATATTTAAGGTCTTTGATGGTATGTTTTGCCTGCGCAAAATGCCTTGCCACCGGCTGTTCCGAATCTCTTTTCTCTATAGCTTTCTTGATTGCAGATCGGTGGTTGGCCATTCTGGTCCTGAGGTCATCTACCGTCTTCCCAACATAAAAAAGACCACAAATGCAATGTAAAAGATAGATGACAAATTTAGTGGTACAGGTTACTCTGAATTTTATGGGAAATTTTCTTGTTCGGTAGGGATGATTGAATGTACTTCCAGTAGTCAACCCATTGCAGGTTGTACAGCCCAAACACCTAAAGCAGCCTGGTTTATTGCGTAGCCACGTATCCTTTGTGTAACAGTTCCTTGGGTCTGTTTTTATCAATTTATCCCTTAGAGATTGGGCTCTCCGATAACCCACTCTTTTGAAAGGGTAGATCTTTGTCTGACGATAATAGTGTCCAATTTTCTCTGAGTTCTTGCACAAAATCATTTTTACCCAGGGTAAATGTAGTAATAAAAGTCATTTTCTCATCCTCTTTGGAGTATTCTTTAGTTACCAAGGTATCTTGTTGAGTCAAGTGGGAGACTTTTTCTTTGCATTCCTTAAGTATATCCTTTTGATAACCTCTCAATCTGAATTTTTCTTCCATCTCCATAAGTTGTTTAGTTTTCAGCAGTGGATCTGTGTTGTTTCTTATAGTTCTTCTGTATTGTGATACTGGTAATGCTCTTTTTAAACTCTGTGGATGACAACTTGTTGCGTGGAGTATTGAGTTCTTACCAGTATCTTTTGAATAGAGTGTCGTGCAGATCTTACCCTCCTTCTTATATATCCGTAGATCCAAAAAATCCACTGTGTTCTTACTAAACGTTAGTTTGAATTTAACTGTAGGATGCACTCTATTTAGTTCCTCTGTCCATTGTAGCAATTCAGTTTCTGATCCTTGCCAAAGAAGAAACAGATCGTCTATATATCTGCGGAATAAAGTTATTCTTGTATCTTTAAAGAGATCTGTTAATTTCGTTTCTAGTTCAGCCATAAACAAATTTGCATAACATGGGGCCACATTGGACCCCATGGCTGTTCCTGCAATTTGTAAGTAGAAGTCCTTTTCGAAACGAAAGTAGTTGTATTCCAAACAGACTCTAAGGAGCTCAGTAAGTGCATCAATGTTAGGTCCTACATACGGGTGTTCTTGCAGGTGATTTCTCACTGCTCTTATCCCTTCCTCATGAGGTATCACCGTATAGAGAGATGTAACATCCAGGGTCACTAACAGAAGATCTTCGTCAACTTCTGGTTGTTGGAGTAAAAGTTGGATCATACTTGTAGAAGGAAAGATGTTGTGTTGCGTACCAGGGGTTGTATGATCTTGTCTGTTCGTATGTACATAAGTGGGGTAAGTTCACTTTATGTGGGTGTTTGTTTGTATATTTGACAAAGGGGGAGACCCCGAAACGTTATATTAAATATTTTGTCATTTAAGACCCAGCGAGTGCAGTTTTGTTTTTGATGCATATATATATATATATATATATATATATTTAATTGTACACTCTGTCTGAATAATGGAAGTTTAATTTTGACTACCATGTTTAATTTTTCAGAAAAATACCATAAATAATTAGTAATAGAATGAGCATGAGAAAAAGATCTGAAGAAAGGTGTCAAGATAGTCAATGGGGTCTATTTATCAAAGTGTCAACTGAAAATACGCTTGAATTCCGCGTCATATTTGTCGCAAGATAGATCCGCCGTAGTTATCAAAGCATCAAGAACGGCAAATGTTGAAATTTATGACGTAAATTACGATCCCGCAATCTCAATCCAACGCAGATCGATGCTTGCGCCATTACAGATGTTTCTAATTCACATTCGACTCTATTTGACACTTTTCCCAATTTATCAAACATTTAACAGGTACGCTCACGTGTATTTCGATGCAGCGTACCTATTTTTCAATCCGCCACCCTTGAGGTCGCGGATGCCATAGAACTCAATGGGAGTCTGAAAACACAGGAAGCTTATGTTCGATGCTGGACAAGAATGAAGTATGTTACATAATAAAAGTAAATAAGAAACTCTATTAAAATTGTATACCCTTTTAAAATCAAACAATATTGCTCCACATTTGGCGCACTTGTAGATATAGGGATAAAATTGAAAAATGCATTACTACTTATGGATTATGCTACAAATTTGTCTCTCATTACAAAGCAAGGGGACAATATTTCTACAAATTTGTTGAAAAGTTTTGCCCCAAACTTGTCGCACTAATAGATATAGAGATAAAAATGAAATAAACAACAACATAATATAGCTAACTTCCTTTTAATTTTTTGTGTGAAAAATCTATGTGCACCATGTTTAAGCCATGTAATACTAGTCCCACTCTCCACTTCGCACCAATTATGACGCAAACTCCTGAACAACCCACACACTAGTGAATTTTTCAACCACTTTTGATTGGAATGTGCATAATCACATGATTTATGACATCAGCCAATCTGATTGAAATATACATTTTAAACTATCACTAACGAATCAAATTGCTCGATACTTGTGTCATTGATCACTCATCAGAACTTGTAAGTGCCTTTTGTTACATTGTGTATTATACTTTGAAAGTATGTATATGTGAAATTAGTATTAAAGTGAAAGTCAATCCTAGCGTTTTATTTGATTTAATTGATCGCTGTTTTTACCTGGTACAGCAGCCCACGGCTAAAAAGATTTTTGGCTAAGAGGTGACGTTTTCACCTCTTAGCCAATAGCCGTGCGGTAAATCCGGCTCCCATGGGCGCCAAGCCGGATTTACCGCACGGCTATTGGCTAAAAAGTGAATACGTCACCTCTTAGCCAAAAAACATTTTATCAGGTAAAAACGGTGATCGATTGAATCAAATAAAGGAGCTTTCTACAAGAAGTATTGTATACTTCATGAATGGAAGTCCCCTTTTATTTGTTTTAAAACGCTAGGATTGACTTTCACTTTAAAGATAAACATTAATGCTGACATTAGGACACACAGTGTAATATTTTAGACAATGATTTTAAAATTCGAGAGATGTTTGATTCAATATAATCTTAAAATGATAGCTCAAAGAGATAGCCCACCTAACATAAACTGTCATGATTCAGATACAGCAGAAATTAATATCACCTCTTTACTGTCATGCAATTTTCAGTGTATTTCTTCCTTCTCTTGAATTTCTTTTTCAGTAAGAAATGTCATCTTATATGCCAGTCCATTTTATAAAAACCTGTGTAGGGGTGGTTTTTAAAACTAGATTGCAATCACAAGGGGTTACACAGGTACAGAGAGAAAACTGGCCCAGCACTTAAAATATCCATTGATTGCAAATAAATACATATGATACCCTGATTACATGTTATATTTGCAATTATTCCTGCTCAGAATAATAATATATTTACACTATATACATATAGTGATATAAATAAACACAGAGATACGACAGACAACATTGTTTACAACAAAAAAAGGAATTTAGGGACATGTAAATATGTTTGCAAAAGATAACAAACACACACACATATACTGTATATATATTTATATATATATATATATATATATATACACACACACACAAGTATGTGCAAAGATATATGTACAAATTCTAGCATTAATAATCATTTATAAAAAAATATGAGATAAAAGCATATCATGACTTCTAGAAATACAAATACACATTAATTTATGTGAAAGTATCATATACTATTTTTTTGTATAACAAATAAATATAAAAATAACTTTCTATGAGATATTGTTTGTTGAGGTATTAATGTAGCTATTTCTTAGACATTAACAGTTGATAAATAAAAGATTAACTTTAGAGAAATGTGCTTGTTCATGGACAGTAATGAAATGGTATAAATAAAGTTGGGAAAAAACAGAATAACCGCGACGACTGTTGTAATATTAAGAGCAAAAATATAGCAGATTCCGCACAAAAGATTGGAACAAAGAGCTGTGGGTTGGTAGTAGATAGTAGAGGAGCTATTTTGGGGGCTTATTTTAACTTGCACAACTTGTGATATGTGTGTGTGTGGAGGATATATGTACAAATGCCAGTCTTGGTTTACAGAATGAAAGAAATCACATAAAGTAATGAAAAAAGCGTTTGGGGTTATATTGTTTATCCCTTATTAAACACGCTTTGCTTGTGATAAATGTGAATTCAAGTTCATATTCAAACTGTATCCTGTACTGAGTGTACAAAACATATGGTGAGGTTATCCAATGATATTAGTGCGTGTGCACAGTGACCAAATGACAACAGCACCTGGGGGAAGAATGACTGTTAGTTAACAATAGTCCAATGCTCTTCGCACCCTACTTGACGCGCGTGTTATTGACGTATTTTTTTATAAATAAGAGTATCGTATTCAGATCCGCGTCAGCAATGTCTGGCGAGCGTATTGACGCTGGCGAATGCACTGAGATTGACGCTTTGATAAATAGACCCCAATAAGTGCACAATAAAATAGAGAACTGAAGTCCATACAGTCCTATCATGAAGTAAATTATAAGACTTAACAAGTATAAGTTTTTGTTTCCCTAATCTTATTTCTATAGTCTCAATGCTTGAACTGGCCTTTTGTTATCCACTTTTATTTTAAGTTCTGTTTGTTCAGCAAAACAGTTACCCGCTTGGTGTTCTTAATACGATTAGAAAATATGAGAGAAATGTTCCTTGAATCTAGAATTCTCACAAGTTACTGCAGAGTAGCTTTGAAGGACCATTCAGTACATTGTATTTTGTTATGCATTTGTTCATAATGCAATTATAAAGCTGTGAATTTCAGATTAGATTTTTTTTTCTGCTAAATTTGAATGTTAGTTCAATTTTCATTCCCTCTGCATCATGTGACAGTCATCAGCCAATCATAAAATACATATATGTATATCCTGTTAATTCTTGTACATGCTCAGTAGGAGCTGTTGCCTCAGAAAATGTGCATATAAAAAGACTGTGTACATTTTGATAACTGAAGCAAATTGAAATAGTTTACAACCGCCTGTTCTGATTCATGAAAGTTTACTTTTGACTTCCTTTAAAGGGACATTAAACACTTTGAGATGATAATATAAAATTATATATATATATATATATATATATATATATATATATATATATATATATATATATATATATATATATATATATATATAAGTCTGCAATATATTTATTTTGCTATAATTCCATTCTGACATTTTGAGCTTTTCAGTTCCTGCTAGAAATGGAAGTGCAGAACACTGTTATATTCCAAACAGTCATTGGATGCACCACTCTAGTGATCTATTTATAATTGTCCCTTATTGGCCACAGCAGAGAAGGTAACCTAAGTAACAACATGGCAGCTCCCATTGTTTTATAGACAGTTTATACTTATTTTGGCAATATTTAAACAATTTCAGATTGTACTGTTAACAAAAATAATAAACTTCTGTGTGAATTCTATACCCTTTTTCTTGTCAATGTTTTCATTATTGCTATTTAAATAAAATATTAATATATAATATATGTTTGTCACTTCCAGTCTGCAGGAAATACATCAAACAACTAGGTAAATCTTTTAATTGGCAATGAATTAAGCACATTGTTTACCCAAGTGCTTCAGGCAGAAAAGGGTAAATTTTTCGCAATAACTTTGATGTTACCATAGAACAAACAGTTATTTAGAGCTGTCTGTAAGTGTGTTTTAAAGCTTTTAATAAATTGACCTGTGTTCTTATATATAAAAATGTTATTAAAATTATATATATATATATATATATATATATATATATATATATATATATATATATATATATATATATATATATAGCCAAAAAGAAGAGCACTCCAAAGGTCTTGTACAGTTAATATAGTCACCTTTAATGTGAACGTTTTCGAGTCAGAGACTTCATGTCTGAGGACGGGTTGCTCTGACTCGGAAACGTTCATATTAAAGGTGACTATATTAACGATTCAGGAGTGAACATTGCTCTGAGCAGGCGGACAGACATCACTGCAATTCAACCCGATCGAGTACGATCGGGTTGATTGACACCCCCCTGCTGGTGGGCCATTGGCCTCGAATCTGCAGGGGGCAACGTTGCACCAGCAGCTCTTGTGAGCTGCTGGTGCAATGCTGAATACGGCGAGCGTATTGCTCGCCATATTCAGCAAGGTCTGTCGGACCTGATCCGCATTGTCGGACCAGGTCCGACAGACATTGATAACTAGAGGCCTAAGACTAAGAGAGTGCTCTTTTCTGGACATATATATGTATATATCTTTTGTTTTATTATTAATTAATTTATTTATTTTTCAAGAGGTGTAGTATGTAATACATATTAAAACAATAATGATTTCCATTCAAGATAATGTAAAACAATATCCATTTAGGAATAAAAACATCAGAATAAAGATTCTTAGTACAGGTCTCTAAACAGATAACAAAAAACAATAATATTGCCCTATACATCATTCTTGCTATATCTAATAAATATCACAATAAAATACTCAATAGCTTTATCTCTTCTTTTTTTCCTCTTATATCTACCCCTTCCCTTTAAAGGGACAGTAAACCCAAAAATGTTCTTTCATTATTTAGATAGAGAATACAATTTTTAAAAGGTTTCCATTTTACTTCTATTATCAAATTTGTTTTGTTCTCATGTTATTCTTTGTTGAAGGGATACCTAGGTAGGAAGCATGCACATGCCTGAAGCACTACATGACAGGATATAGTGCTGCCATCTAGTGCTCCTAATAATGTATAACATTGTTGCAAAACTGCTGCCATATAGTGTTGTGGACACGTGCACACTCATGAGCTTACATCCCAGCTTTTCAACAAAGGATAACAAGAATACAAAGAAAATTTGATAACAGAAGTAAATTGGAATAGTAATAACATTTAAAGAACTCCTGAAGGAGTTAAATGTTTCCATTTTTTCAGAATCAAATTACTAGCTATTAAAAGTATGGAGTTGCCCAAGTCAACTTTTTTAGAACGCATACAACGAGGAAATAGAAAGAAAACCTGCTCTATTTTAATATTAACGTCCCATAATAAGTGTTTTTTAAACAATAGTTTACCTTGCTCTAAAACCTTTTTATTCCAGGACAATGCCAGAAATATTGTAATAAGTGCACCTGGGATTACTACATTTATAACAGGATATATGTGCAGCAGTTTTCCACCTAGACATGCATGCTGAAATTATGTTTTGTTGATTAAAGGGACACTCAAGTCAAAATTAAACTTTCATGATTCAGAAAGAGCACACAATTTTAAAAAATCTTCCCAATTGACTTCCATTATCAAATTTTGCATAGCCTTTTTATATGCACATTTTTTTTTTTTTTATTTTTTTTTTTTTTTTTATTGAAGTTCAGGTAAAGGCATACATGTCATGTCATCAATGATACAAAAAAGGAAACAATAGAATAACTGGTAACAAACATACAGACACCATGCGAGTAAAATAAACAGTACATCATAATGACATATTGTGGAATTATACGCAATGCTTGCCTTTCATATCTATATGCCTCCTAGTAAATATTTGAGGCCGCTCTTGGACCTCCCATTCATAAAAGAGTACGATGCTACAGGAGGTACATTCTAATTGCAAGAGACCACTCATGGATCTCATTTGATGAACTTCTATTTTTATTTTTAGTACTATTTTCTATCTGATAACTGTGAAAAAAGGACACAATAAACAAGGTGCAAATACTTATTATATAAAAAACATCAATTGGTAAAAATATGCTTATTAATAACATGGGAGATGACGTGGAGATCCCTACTAGAAGGTGAATGAGAAATGAGGATTAAATTAAATACCCATATAAACCTCAAAAACTAGCTAACCTGCAATAATTTCTCAAAGGCTAGTTATAGGACACTGTTCCCCATGTTATAACTAACAATTAGTAATAGCTTTAGCCTTATAAGCGGGGGGCACATCTGCATATCTGGGAATCCTTATGGCTAAGTGAATAAGAGGGGGAGGTTAAACTGATAGCGTGGTGATCAATGAGGCTAAGTCGCATTAAGTGACTATTCAAGGGTTATTTGTGAGCCGCTGTACCATAGCAGCCCATAAGATATGGGATACCCTGCTCCTAAAACACATATTAATTGCCCTGATTAGGTTGTACTTGATATTCCAGTGATAAGACTGAGAAAACAGGCGTTAAAATATACTGCCAACCGTGTGGGTCAGACTGAACCCCCATTCTATCGGTGTACGTGCTAAGAAAGCTTATGGCTGATACATGGACATAATTAATATGCAAAAGTGCTAGAAAAAGCCAATATATGTAAACCTGTAGTTCTCACAATAACACTATAGCTGCAGGACCAGCCTGCATCAAGAAATAAGGTCACTGTGAGGAGATTTATGTGACATAACATATAGGGAGCTGCAAAATTTTAGTATGGTTCACATTATACACAATACCATAATACAGTAGGCTTAGCGTGGCAACTCACTTATGCTTAACAACAGGCTAAATTGAGGTGCAGAATAAATTAATTTAGAAGAGATAAACAATGTGTATAATACTTAACATAGGCTAAGAGTCCACATGCTAATATTAATTGCGATGCAAAAAACACTTTTTAGTGAGGCATAAGTTTAGTAGAGAAAAACAGTGTGTGCAATACGTAACATAGGCTAAGAGTCCACATACCAATATTAATTGGGATGCAAAAAACATTTTTCCCTTTTTTTGGTGGAACATAAATTTAGAAAAGATAAACAGTGTGTACAATACCCAACATAGGCTAAGAGTCCACACGCTAAGATTCATAAGTTTTTACAGACATAGGGCAGGGAGAAACTGCTTGAGTTAGCGATGTATTTAAAGGACCTCAGACCACAAGCTGCAGAACTAGATCAAACAATTCTATGAAGCCGTCAACCCCAAACTGCCATGCCTGAGAGGTCTGGAGAATAGAGGTCCCGGGTCCCACATGAGGCGATAACGCGAACTCAACCTCGCTAGTGACAGCCGACATTGAGTTGCACCGTGGAGGAATTTGTATGGCCTCAACTTGGCTGGAAAAAGGTATGAGGTTTGCAGGAGTGGGATCCTACTGGCCCAGTCTTGTTTCTGCATTAGGAGCGACTGCCGATTGCCCCCTAAGGGCTCCTGCTCCTGCGGACCATCTGAGCGAGGCTTTTGTATTGCGGCTACATAGATTTGAGGTATAGTGTAAGTGGCTTGTAAAGCAGACGCTTCCACGAACTCCGAATCTGATTCTAGATGCGCTGCTGTTTTCACAGCTTCTGATTCCAGATGCGCTACTGCTTTCACAGCTCCGGACTCCTCATCACCCACTAAAATGCAGGAGATAAGGTGTAAGCGCCGGGGCCCCAAGGCGCCCACACCTCCCCCCTCTATCCTGCAGGGTTTGGGTTGGGTGAGTTTACGGAGCAAGCTATCTCTGTATTCAAATGCCTGGATAAGCTCATCTTCTAAGGCCGCGTGATGGTCCTCAAGTAGATCTCGTAGTTCCGCCAAAAAACTCAGTGGGATCTCCATTTTGTAATTATTACAAAACACAGTAAGCAGAGATAAGGCAAGCAATGATGTTCTCAAACTATGTTGTGTCTTGCCAGTAGAAAAGTTTGCAGTGTCTTGCGGTGCATCACTGCCTCATAACGACAGAGGTATACCAATACCCTGCCGGGGGGTTAGTAAAATGATAGGCCGCAACCTTTAAATCATTCCGGTACTCTGGGTATTCTTGCAAATCCAAAAGTATTAATATGATGTAAAAGAGCTTGCTTTGTTGCATATCCTCAGCTCAAGAGGCATATGTGATGGAGTAGTGAGAGAAGGATTTCACAGAGTTTTGCGCAGCAAGTTATAGGAGCTGATTAATATGCGACCTGTCATGGCCGCCACCCGGAAGTTCCCCATATGCACATTTTTTTGAAGCACCAGCTGCTACTGAGTATGTCCCCAAGTTCACAGGGTATACAAATACTAGTCTGTGATGGGCTGATGTCTGTCACATGATTCAGGAGGCTGGCAAATGGGAGAAAAAATAAATTTGCCAGAAAACAAATCTTACTGCTTTTGTGGAATTTAGATTAAGTGCTATTGCATTGTATTTTTATTATGTACTTGTTAATTATGCAATTATACTGTATTTAGTGGTCCTTTAACTTCAAATTGGACTCTATTATGGCAGCAGATAAAGAAACCTTCTCTGCATTTGCTATAGAGGCTTTAGCATCTACATCCAAACATCCTTCTGCTTGTCAATACATAGGCATTTTGTCTAAGTTAAATGAACATAAAACCCAAATTTTTTCTTTCATGATTTAGATAGAACATGCAATTTTAAACAACTTTTTAATTTACTTCTATTATATAATTTGCTTCATTCTCTTGATATACTTTGCTGAAAAGCATATCTAGATAGGCTTAGTACCTGCTGATTGGTGGCAGCACCTATATCCCTTCTGTGATTGGCTCATCCGTGTGCAATTCTTCTTCTTTAACAAAGGATATATAAGGAATGAAGCAAATTAGATAATATAAGCAAATTGTGATGTTGTTTAAAATTGTATTCTCTATATTAATCATTATTGAAAAAATGTGGGTTTAATGTCCCTTTAATTTTACCATCTATTTCTATCAGTCCATCATTCATACCATTTTGAAATTGAACATGCCCCTAATTTATAAAGTTTAAAACATTTTTTCTCTAAATAAGGCCAACTCCAGTCCCAACCCAATCTAGATTTTAATTCCCAAATAAGATGTCTCAACTGAAGATAAGCAAAGACATCGTTATAGGGGATATAAAACTTCTGCTGTTATTCTTCATATGATTTGATAGTTTAACCCTGGCTCTTTAGAATCTGGGACAAATAGCATAATCCATATTTTTTCCAACTTTCAAAAACTGTTGATTCTAGACCTTACGAAAACAGAAGATTGCCTATAATTATAATATAATCTGGAACAGCATAAATTATCTTTTTCTTAGTACATTTCTGCCAAGCCCAGACAACACTTAGGTCTAGATTTATCAAGCAAAGGCCACCCCTGTCCACCCCAGCTCGCCTCTGGCAGGCAGCAATCCGCTGGCGGAATTCAACATTGCACATGAGCACTATTTTGCGCTCACTTGCAATGCCGCCCCCTACCCGCACCCAGCCAATCACACACCGACAGGAGCTGTCAATCTTCTAGGTCTGACGAGACTGGGGAGATTGAAATTTGAGAAGAGGGTAAGGAAGCAGCGGTTTGATGACCGCTGCTTGTTTAATCCTGAGGTACCTTTGTGAGAACCTGCAGTTGTAGGGGAAGAGAAGGCTTGATAAATCGAGCCCTAATACTAATTTTACATTCAAATGGAATATCACATTTAAAACACAGTATTAGACTAGAAATAATATTTCAAATTCGAATGTGACATTCGAATTCGAATGTAGCATTTGAATTTGAATGTAGCATTCGAATTCGAATATTACATTTATTAAACACAGTTGTACACTAGAAATACTATTTCAAATTTGAATGTCACATTGGAATTCGAATGTCACATTTGAATTCGAATATTACATTTTGAAATTGAATGAATACATAGCTAAACATTCTATTCGAATAAAAATATTTTTGAATTTTATTGAAAAATTGGAAAACGAAAATTCGAAAATAGAATGTTAGAATGTTATATAAACATTCGAAATTCGATTCGAACGAACGAATGTATCAAAATTCATTTTAAATTTCAAATTTTTAGAAACATTCACCCATCCCTATCCAATAGCCTTTCCATATCACCTCCTCTTATAGGCCTTGGAACATGGTCTATTCCTTGGACTTGCAGAAGGAAGTCATCTGAATCGTGTTCCTGACTAAAATATCTGGCTATAGGTGTGGTGCTGTCTGGGTTTCCTATGTCTTTTAAATGTTGAAGTACTCTATCACGTAGGGCATGTTTAGTGCGCCCTACATATTGCTTATTGCATCCCTGGCATGTCAATATGTATATGACATGAGTAGTGTTGCATGTTATGTTAAAACGTAAGAATCTGAAGACAATTACGTACACTACCACAAGTCTTAGTGTAATCCTGACTATAATTGGTAATGAAAGTGGGTCTATCATTACTCCCTTGTGTATGTTGTTTTTTATTATTGTGAAATAAATCATCTCTTTCAAATTAATCTACTCTAGATTTTGCTTCATCTAGAAGGCCGGTATCATATCCACAAGTCTACAGCCTCTGATGTGTGTCTTTTGCATGTAATAGATATTTATTTTTATTTGAACAATTGCGCTTAGTCCTAATAAATTGACCATAACATATTGACTTAATAGTGTGTTTTGGGTGACAAGATGTAGAGTGTAAAATTGTGTTACCTGCTGTGGTCTTTCTGAAAAATTCAGTTTCAATGGAATGTGCACAATTGTGATAAGCGAAGGTAACATCCAAAAAATCTTATTTGGTTTGATTTTCCATCATGGTGAATGTAAGATTAAGGTTATTGCAGTTGACATAATCCAGGAAACCTCAAACATAAAAAAATATGTGTCAACAAATATTCAACTGATAAGTGCAAAAATTGAATAGTGAAAAAATCATACGTGTAAAAATTAGTAAAAAAAACCATAATGCCTCCAAACCTGAATAGAAGTATAAAGTGATGTAACATCTAGAATAACAAATCTGTAGGTGTTACACCAAGCTACAGATTCACTCTGTTTTATAAATGCAGTAGTGTCTCAAATAGTCATACAGACTAGTCACTATAGGCTGCAAAAAAGTATCCACCAAATCCAAGATTCTCTCATTCAGTGATCCGATACTGGCCACAATTGGGAGACCTGGGGGATATTCAAGATCTTTATGCAATTTGGGGAGGTGATGAAATACAGACATATTGGGATTTCTAGGTGTCAAATATCCCGCCACTTTCTCCGATATTACCAGCGGGTCAGAGGGGTCTGACTGTAGTGGTTGGTATACGTCTCTATCCATGAGTTGTCTATTGGCCTCTGCCTTATAGTCACTCCTGTTTAAAACAACCATATCACCACCTTTATCAGACTCCCTGATTACTATGTTTTGATCATTTTTGAGTTCTTGGATTGCTTTCCTTTCTTGTGTAGTTAAAGGGACATAATACTCATATGCTAAATCACTTGAAACTGATGCAGTATAACTGTAAAAAGCTGACAGGAAAATATCACCTGAGCATCTCTATGTAAAAAAAGAAGATATTTTACATCACAATTCCCTCAGCTCAGCAGAGTAAGTTCTGTGTAAAAAGTTATACTCAGCTGTTGCTCAGCTGCAGGTAAAAAAAAATAAAAAATTAAGAAATGAACAGTTGCCAATCAGCATCAGCAGTGCTGAGGTCATGAACTCTTTTACTGTGATATCATGATATTTCACTTAACTCTCATGAGATTTCATAGTAAACTTCCTTAAACTGAATAGGGAAATAAGATGAGTGTGCATGTAAGCTCACTCTCTTAACTGTCCTGGGACAGACATACTGATTTGCTGTTTAGAAGTCCTTTACAATGGGATGTGGCTACTGAGGAATTTTTTAGGTAAAATATCTTTCTTTTTTACATAGATAGAGATGTTCAGGTGATATTTTCTGCTCAGCTTTTTACAGCTATGCTGCATGACTTTCAAGTGTTTCAACTATTGGGTATCATGGCCCTTTAAGTTGATTACGTTTGTACCATCTAGCCTCTCCAGTATTAAGTTTTTTTGTTCTTTTTATTCAATTCAATGAGATTAATTTCTAGGGTCTGCTAAAACACTTGTAAATTTTGACCCCTCGTTTGAATTGGATAAAAAACAGAATTTATGCTTACCTGATAAATTACTTTCTCCAACGGTGTGTCCGGTCCACGGCGTCATCCTTACTTGTGGGATATCTCTTCCCCAACAGGAAATGGCAAAGAGTCCCAGCAAAGCTGGCCATATAGTCCCTCCTAGGCTCCGCCCACCCCAGTCATTCGACCGACGGACAGGAGGAAATATATATAGGAGAAACCATATGGTACCGTGGTGACTGTAGTTAGAGAAAATAATTCATCAGACCTGATTAAAAAACCAGGGCGGGCCGTGGACCGGACACACCGTTGGAGAAAGTAATTTATCAGGTAAGCATAAATTCTGTTTTCTCCAACATTGGTGTGTCCGGTCCACGGCGTCATCCTTACTTGTGGGAACCAATACCAAAGCTTTAGGACACGGATGAAGGGAGGGAGCAAATCAGGTTACCTAAACGGAAGGCACCACAGCTTGCAAAACCTTTCTCCCAAAAATAGCCTCCGAAGAAGCAAAAGTATCAAATTTGTAAAATTTGGCAAAAGTGTGCAGTGAAGACCAAGTCGCTGCCTTACATATCTGGTCAACAGAAGCCTCGTTCTTGAAGGCCCATGTGGAAGCCACAGCCCTAGTGGAGTGAGCTGTGATTCTTTCAGGAGGCTGCCGTCCGGCAGTCTCATAAGCCAATCGGATGATGCTTTTAAGCCAAAAGGAAAGAGAGGTAGAAGTCGCTTTTTGACCTCTCCTTTTACCAGAATAAACAACAAACAAGGAAGAAGTTTGTCTGAAATCTTTTGTAGCCTCTAAATAGAATTTTAGAGCACGGACTACGTCCAAATTGTGTAACAAACGTTCCTTCTTTGAAACTGGATTCGGACATAAAGAAGGAACAACTATCTCCTGGTTAATATTTTTGTTAGAAACAACCTTAGGAAGAAAACCAGGCTTAGTACGCAAAACCACCTTATCTGCATGGAACACCAGATAGGGCGGAGAACACTGCAGAGCAGATAACTCTGAAACTCTTCTAGCAGAAGAAATTGCAACCAAAAACAAAACTTTCCAAGATAGTAACTTAATATCTATGGAATGTAAAGGTTCAAACGGAACCCCTTGAAGAACTGAAAGAACTAGATTTAGACTCCAGGGAGGAGTCAAAGGTCTGTAAACAGGCTTGATCCTAACCAGAGCCTGAACAAATGCTTGAACATCTGGCACAGTTGCCAGTCTTTTGTGTAGTAAGACAGATAAAGCAGAGATCTGTCCCTTTAGAGAACTTGCAGATAATCCTTTCTCCAAACCTTCTTGTAGAAAGGAGAGAATCTTAGGAATGTTTATCTTATTCCATGGGAATCCTTTGGATTCACACCAACAGATATATCTTTTCCATATTTTATGGTAAATCTTTCTAGTTACCGGTTTTCTGGCCTGAACCAGAGTATCTATCACAGAATCTGAAAACCCACGCTTCGATAGAATCAAGCGTTCAATCTCCAAGCCGTCAGCTGGAGGGAGACCAGATTTGGATGTTCGAATGGACCCTGAACAAGAAGATCCTGTCTCAAAGGTAGCTTCCATGGTGGAACCGATGACATATTCACCAGGTCTGCATACCAAGTCCTGCGTGGCCACGCAGGAGCTATGAAGATCACAGAGGCCCTCTCCTGATTGATCCTGGCTACCAGCCTGGGAATGAGAGGAAACGGTGGAAATACATAAGCTAGGTTGAAGGTCCAAGGTGCTACTAGTGCATCTACTAAAGTCGCCTTGGGATCCCTGGATCTGGACCCGTAGCAAGGAACCTTGAAGTTCTGACGAGACGCCATCAGATCCATGTCTGGAATGCCCCATAATTGGGTTATTTGGGCAAATATCTCCGGGTGGAATGTCTGACGACTCAGAAAATCCGCCTCCCAGTTTTCCACACCTGGGATGTGGATCGCAGACAGGTGGCAGGAGTGATCCTCCGCCCATTGAATTATTTTGGTCACTTCTTTCATCGCCAGGGAACTCCTTGTTCCCCCCTGATGATTGATATACGCAACGGTCGTCATGTTGTCTGATTGGAACCTTATGAATCTGGCCTTTGCTAGTTGAGGCCAAGCCCTGAGAGCATTGAATATCGCTCTCAGTTCCAGAATGTTTATCGGGAGAAGAGACTCTTCCCGAGACCATAGACCCTGAGCTTTCAGGGATTCCCAGACCGCGCCCCAGCCCACTAGACTGGCGTCGGTCGTGACAATGACCCACTCTGGTCTGCGGAAGCTCATTCCCTGGGACAGATGGTTCAGGGTCAGCCACCAACGGAGTGAATCTCTGGTCTTCTGATCTACTTGAATCATTGGAGACAAGTCTGTATAATCCCCATTCCACTGTTTGAGCATGCACAGTTGTAATGGTCTTAGATGAATTTGTGCAAAAGGAACTATGTCCATTGCTGCAACCATCAACTCTACTACTTCCATGCACTGCGCTATGGAAGGACGAGGAATAGAATGAAGAGCTTGACAAGAGCTTAGAAGTTTTGATTTTCTGACCTCTGTCAGAAAAATCCTCATTTCTAAGGAATCTATTATTGTTCCCAAGAAGGGAACTCTTGTCGACGGAGACAGAGAACTTTTTTCTATGTTCACCTTCCATCCGTGTGATCTGAGAAAGGCCAGAACGCTGTCTGTATGAGCCTTTGCTTTTGACAGGGACGACGCTTGTATTAGAATGTCGTCCAAGTAAGGTACTACTGCAATGCCCCTCGGTCTTAGAACCGCTAGAAGGGACCCTAGCACCTTTGTGAAAATCCTTGGAGCAGTGGCTAACCCGAATGGGAGGGCCACAAACTGGTAATGCTTGTCCAGAAAAGCGAACCTTAGGAACTGATGATGTTCTTTGTGGATAGGAATATGTAGGTACGCATCCTTTAGATCCACGGTAGTCATAAATTGACTTTCCTGGATAGTGGGTAGAATCGTTCGAATGGTTTCCATCTTGAACGATGGTACCCTGAGAAATTTGTTTAGGATCTTCAAATCCAAAATTGGTCTGAAAGTTCCCTCTTTTTTGGGAACTACGAACAGATTGGAATAAAATCCCATTCCTTGTTCCTTTATTGGAACTGGGTGTATCACTCCCATCTTTAACAGGTCTTCTACACAATGTAAGAATGCCTGTCTCTTTATTTGGTTTGAGGATAAGTGAGACATGTGGAACCTTCCCCTTGGGGGTAGTTCCTTGAATTCCAGGAGATAACCTTGAGAAACTATTTCTAGCGCCCAGGGATCCTGAACATCTCTTGCCCAAGCCTGAGCAAAGAGAGAGAGTCTGCCCCCCACTAGATCCGGTCCCGGATCGGGGGCTACTCCTTCATGCTGTTTTGTTAGCAGCGGCAGGCTTCTTGGCCTGCTTACCTTTGTTCCAGCCTTGCATCGGTTTCCAGGCTGGTTTGGGTTGTGAGGCATTACCCTCTTGCTTAGAGGATGCAGAATTAGAGGCCGGTCCGTTCCTGAAATTGCGAAAGGAACGAAAATTAGACTTATTTTTAGCCTTGAAAGACCTATCTTGTGGAAGGGCGTGGCCCTTTCCCCCAGTGATGTCTGAAATAATCTCTTTCAATTCTGGTCCAAATAGAGTTTTACCTTTGAAAGGGATGTTAAGCAATTTTGTCTTGGATGACACATCCGCTGACCAAGACTTTAGCCAAAGCGCTCTGCGCGCCACGATAGCAAACCCTGAATTTTTCGCCGCTAATCTAGCTAATTGCAAAGCGGCATCTAAAATAAAAGAGTTAGCCAATTTAAGTGCGTGAACTCTGTCCATAACCTCCTCATATGGAGCCTCTCTACTGAGCGACTTTTCTAGTTCCTCGAACCAGAACCACGCTGCTGTAGTGACAGGAACAATGCACGAAATGGGTTGTAGAAGGTAACCTTGCTGTACAAAAATCTTTTTAAGCAAACCTTCCAATTTTTTATCCATAGGATCTTTGAAAGCACAACTATCTTCGATAGGAATAGTAGTGCGTTTGTTTAGAGTAGAAACAGCCCCCTCGATCTTAGGGACTGTCTGCCATAAGTCCTTTCTGGGGTCGACCATAGGAAATAATTTCTTAAATATAGGGGGGGGAACAAAAGGTATGCCGGGCTTTTCCCACTCCTTATTTACTATGTCCGCCACCCGCTTGGGTATAGGAAAAGCGTCGGGGTGCACCGGAACCTCTAGGAACTTGTCCATCTTACATAATTTCTCTGGAATGACCAAGTTGTCACAATCATCCAGAGTAGATAACACCTCCTTAAGCAGTGCGCGGAGATGTTCTAATTTAAATTTAAATGTCACAACATCAGGTTCAGCTTGTTGAGAAATTTTTCCTGAATCTGAAATTTCTCCATCTGACAAAACCTCCCTCATGGCCCCTTCAGATTGGTGTGAGGGTATGACAGAACAATTATCATCAGCGCCCTCCTGCTCTTCAGTGTTTAAAACAGAGCAATCGCGCTTTCTCTGATAAGTAGGCATTTTGGATAAAATATTTGCTATGGAGTTATCCATTACAGCCGTTAATTGTTGCATGGTAATAAGTATTGGCGCACTAGATGTACTAGGGGCCTCCTGCATGGGCAAAACTGGTGTAGACACAGTAGGAGATGATGTAGTATCATGTTTACTCCCCTCATTTGAGGAATCATCTTGGGCAATATCATTATTTGTGGCAGTACTGTCCTTACTTTGTTTGGACGCTATGGCACAATTATCACATAAATTTAAATGGGGAGACACATTGGCTTTCATACATATAGAACATAGCTTATCTGAAGGTACAGACATGTTAAACAGGCTTAAACTTGTCAACAAAGCACAAAAAACGTTTTAAAATAAAACCGTTACTGTCACTTTAAATTTCAAACAGAAAACACTTTATTACTGAATATGTGAAAAAGTATGAAGGAATTGTTCAAAAATTACCAAATTTTCACCACAGTGTCTTAAAGCCTTAATAGTATTGCACACCAAATTTCAGAGCTTTAACCCTTAAAATAACGGAACCGGAGCCGTTTTTCAATTTAACCCCTATACAGTCCCAGCTATAGTCTTTGCTGAGACCAAACCAAGCCCAGAGGGGAATACGATACCAATTGACGCCTTCTAGAAGCTTTTCCAGCAATTTTTAGATCCTCACACATGCATCTGCATGCCCTGCTCTCAAAAAACAACTGCACAGTAATGGCGTGAAAATGAGGCTCAGTCTACAACTAGGAAGGCCCCCTGACTGGAAAAGGTGTCTAACACAGTGCCTGCCGTTTAATAAACGTTCCCCAAGTTTATAAATGCAAATTGTCAGCATAAATATGAATAAAATGCCCAAATAAAGCAATCGATTTAGCCCATAAAAATGTCTACCAGTTTTTTAGCCCATAATAAGCCCTTTATTCTGTTTGTTTGACTAAGAAAATGGCTTACCGGTCCCCATGAGGGGAAATGACAGCCTTCCAGCATTACATTGTCTTGTTAGAAATATGGCTAGTCATACCTTAAGCAGAAAAGTCTGCTAACTGCTTCCCCCAACTGAAGTTACTTCATCTCAACAGTCCTATGTGGAAACAGCAATCGATTTTAGTTACTGTCTGCTAAAATCATCTTCCTCTCACAAACAGAAATCTTCATCCTTTTCTGTTTCAGAGTAAATAGTACATACCAGCACTATTTTAAAATAACAAACACTTGATAGAAGAATAAAAACTAAATTTTAACACCAAAAAACTCTTAACCATCTCCGTGGAGATGTTGCCTGTGCAACGGCAAAGAGAATGACTGGGGTGGGCGGAGCCTAGGAGGGACTATATGGCCAGCTTTGCTGGGACTCTTTGCCATTTCCTGTTGGGGAAGAGATATCCCACAAGTAAGGATGACGCCGTGGACCGGACACACCAATGTTGGAGAAATAACTTTTTTCCTTAGACTTACTCATATCAATGTCCTTTTACATTGGTCCACATCTAGTTGACTGTGTGCAGTCACTCTCCATCAATAAGTCTTGCATATCAACCATAGCAGTTTGGTCATTAAAATTGAGAATTTGCTGCACACAATCAACCTCAGCGGTTTGTGCCTGTGTATCAACATTCTGTTCCTCATTAAAAAACTGTTTTTTCAATGTTAGATCCCTAGCAAACTGGTATTGATGTTTTTTTTTGGACAAATATATATGTGTGTATGTATATATATATATATATATATATACACACACACACACACACACACACACACACACATATATATATATATATATACACACACACAAATATATATATAAATAAATATATATGATGTTATATAGGTATAGATATATACAGATATCTATAGGAATATCTATTTATAAATACTTAGAACATATCCCCTATGTGCAGAACATTGGAATATGACATATTTACAGTAATTACATAGTTTAAAACATGTATTAAATATGTAAATTACATAAATACTGTATGCTTTTACATGTTTTCAGCTACTTAACTACTAAGGGCGCCAATGCACTTATATTTATTTCTATATATGTGTACTTATGTATTTATGTGTGTATATGTGTATATATGCAGTTACAGACATATATACACACATATACACACATAAATACATAAGTACACATATATAGACATAAATATAAGTGCATTGGCGCCCTTAGCAGTTAAGTAGCTGAAAACATGTAAAAGCATACAGTATGTATGCAATTTTCATATTTATATATATAAATACATATGTACACATATAGAGACATGGTAATCATTCTAGCATAAATCGCGATTGGGCTCAAGCGATCGAGTTTACTTTCAACTCGTAATGCCAGTGGTAATCCCAACAAGCTCAAACACCTGCGCTCCACTCGTAATCTGGCCCAAAATATTTAGTCCAATATATCTTTTATTGTTTGGCCACTAGATGGAGATATGCAATATACATTATACAATGTTGATTGAAACATTGGCAATAGATTATATTTTGTTCTAGCAGTCTTGCAAGATTGTATTTTTCAGATTACCCGCCAAACATAAAATGACAATAAGCATCTTGGCTAACAAGGAGGTAAGGTATTTTGTTTTTTTCCATTCAAAGTTTGCTAATGGAGATTTTTCATACATTTTTACTTTAGTAATATCTAATTTTCAAACTGGTTGCACCTGTCAAGGGGAATGAGGCTTCAATTATTGGTTATATAAGTGAATGTACACATTGATTGTGTATTACATTTGCCTGAAGAAATGGCCATATACAGCTCAAAAGGCCAAGAGACACATTGCAAAGAGATTTTTTGCACGTGGAAAAAAATTTTTTAGCCAAATCTTTCATAACAAATATTCAAAAAACGTTTTTTTAATATTCGTTGACCGTGCAATTTGGTAATCTTTTTCTTTTTAAACTAAGCAAATACTGACTATTTGTGGAATATTTATATTATTTTTCGTTAAACTAAAGTAAATGTTCTGTAAACTACAGGTGAAAAAAGTTCACCTGTAGTGTTGAATACTTACCTTTAGCACGCTGAAGAGCCATGCTAATTTGGACCCTTCGTAACAGAGCTTCTGTACGCATTAATAGAAGGCTTAGAACACGCTAAACCTCCCTGGGCATTGTGAAGAAGTGTCAATTAGAGCGGCTCTCCCGTATTTTAAACCCTTTAGGTAATTTTAACCCTTTGAGTGCTAAGCACTTTCCCACCTGGGTGCTAAGCTGATTTAATTAATTTTTTTATTTTGTGAAAAAAAAGTTTTAACTTTTTTTTTATTTTTTTCAGATCCCCATTGGAAAGGTTACACCATTGGAAAGTTTAGGCGATTACCTTTCCAATGGTGGGTCTTGGGGGTCTGTAGCTGAGATACAGGCTTCTAAGCAGCATGCCCCCTTTCCCTATACTTTGTATTGACAAATTGTTAATAAAGTTGCGCGGTGACGTCATCACGCCATTGCGCGGTGACGTCATCACGCCATTGCGCGTGATGTTACCATGCAAAACGGGAAGCCCGGTGATGCCTATCACTCTACAGGCACGATCGCCGGGGTAGGAGCGGGTGGGAGCCCCCAGATCTCCTTCAAGGTGGGAGAGTGCTAGTGACGGCTCTGAGCCGTCATTAGCACCAGAGTGGGAAACTATGTGAAGGGTCAGAGACGTCATTAGCACTCAAAGGGTTAAAGGAACAAAATGAATACTGATTAATTTTGCATGTATGTAAAAGAACCAAAAGGTGGCACTCAGGTAAAAAATTATACCTTTATTTAGGAAGAGCAAAATTTCGGGGGATCTGCCCCTTTCTCAAGCTTGCATGTATGTTATTCATTTTCTTGGTTTATTTATTTGGATATTTGTTTCATGAAAAAGAAACGAATATCTGTGTTTCATTAACTAATCTGCATTCGTAACAAAAAAAATTTCACATGGCTATTTGTACCTAAGTATTTTTATGCAAGGTGCATAATTAAACTTTTTAAATAAATCACTTTTGGTTTTAAAACTTACTTTTGTTGCTAGGTCGGAGGGAGTTTACTGGACAACACAAATAAATGGTGTTTTATTTGGGGTTTGTGAAAATGTTAGTAGAATATCTACTAGTGGGTTTGGAAGGTCTTCTGGTTATCACGGGATGTGGCGCCCCGATTTTTATCGTTTAGAACTGCCCCAATTCAACTAGTTTTTAATTTATATTTATATTTATTTCATTTCCCCAAATAAATGTAATATCAGTATTTACTTTTTTTAGATGTTTTACGATAGTTTTTCTCTTTATCAAGGATGTGATATCACTCACGTTTCATGAGGTCAGTCTAAGAATCATACTGCTGTTTTATTAAAAAAGGGGGCAAAGGGGGGGCGTTTCTGGACAGACTGCACGATCAGACGCTAAAACATGGAGCTCCTGCCATAAAACAGCTAATCTGTCGATTGGAAGTGATTTACTACCGACTGCGGGGCTTGGTACCGGACTACTAAGATAACCGGCGGAGGCGTAACATAAGCTCTGGGAGCCTGTCCACCTGATAAACGAGGGCGGATGGTCACATTCTGAATACATTGCTTTTCAATACATCACCATTATCGATATCATACTAATATTCCCTATCCCCCCACCATGGATGCACAGCTGACTGCCGCTATGGTCATGCTGGTGGGACTTGAGAAACGAATGGAGACCGATTCGATGACCTCATCTGGACGCTACACGACTCAAGCAACAGGAAGTCTGGCAGTGCTCCTGTGGACGAATGTAAGGAGATAGCACAGACCAACATTCAACTTATGCTTCCCTCATCCCATCCTACGAGGAATGACAGTGATGCACCGATTCCTACGGAAAAACCTCCCAGGCTCCAGCGGGTCGATTGCACTGCTGTGGCTCCGAAGACAGGTCTTTTCCCTGCGGGACAGTGCTGCGGACCCCCTATGAAACTTCTCCACAAAATGACACCTTTTAAAAGGGAGGGTAATTTGCAGACCCGATCTAACAGCTTTCAGCCACCTACTCTCATAAGTCACCAGACGCTACTGTGGCTTATACAGATTACCCAGGACTCACTGAACTTTCCTTTAAGCAACATTAAGAGGGGTATCGGCTAATATAGCAGCAATTATTATTGTGATATAGTGTGATGGAGACGTGACTCTCATGGACTAGAAGTTCATACTTGCAATGTTATGTTTTTAAGTTTTTCAGGTGTATTCTATTATCTTAAATATTGTTTAGTTGCATGAGGGTTTACTCGTGGTAAGTTCCTGTTATATTGTGGGGAATATATTGTTAAATTAGTACTAGTTAGATCCTCCATCACATAATCAAGATGGTGCATTATACACTAGAAGGACTCTCCCTCACCACATTGGTGGCTGAGGCCGGGCTGCATGCGGCCGGTGCGGCGCGGCGCAGTCTTGGCTGCGAGTGCCTTTCTCTAATTAATAGTCTACTTTAACTTCTAACTGCTATAACATTCTAAAAGATCATATTCCATATTTAATGTATTAGCCGCTTTCCACTTCTCTTAGAATTATTTATGAACATGTTCCTTTTACCACATGAGCTCACTAAAACCCTTATTCAAAGCAGCCAAGCCCATACCCACTCCCCCAGTACAATATCTCTATATCCTACTGTACCTGAAATCTGTCTCCGCAACTTTATAGCTTTATAAGGGTGAACCCTCTCTATCTGACCGCATAGCCATGACCTCTGACCTCTATTTCATGAAATTAACCCTGCGCAAGTATCGCACTTAAAGGATTCCAAAACTTTGACTTTTTTGTTGTCTAAATTTAATCAAAATCGTATCTATAAACCCTCATTAGCCAAACTTACCCACTTCGAACGGAAAACGAGCGTTAGAAGATGAATAGAATAATATATTACATTTCTAAAAAAACGTCATCAAAGCCAAACCCTGTTTTTGCTGCTGTCAATGCAAAAACTATTAGCCAATCACAGCTCGATTTCTTGCATCTCATTAATGCTTGTATTCGTCACCCGGCGCATGCGCATATTAGCGCTTAGATGCCAGACTTACCCAAAACAAGTTACTGGCAACACGCAGGTTTCATTCATCATTATTCTCCTAATGAAATATCTATGTATTTAAATGCTCGTTAAAGTACGGGTTATTCTCGCAGCGCAGCGTAACAATATTATCATGTCTATTCCTGTGTAACATCTGTTTGGAAATATAGATTCAGACGGTCTGCAGTGTAAATGGAAGGTGACATATGTAATGACGTTTCTAGATGATCGCGCATGCTCATTACTCACAAAGTCGGACATCTTGATAACTCAGGTTATCGTAGACGATTCGTGAAAAAAAAATAAGATTAGATCGGTGGGTTTGGAAATCAATTAAATTTTGGAGCTGCATAACTAGAGTATGGTAAAAATATGAAACACAAAGCTAATTACAAATATGATTAAAATATATGTATTGAAACGTTTAAGTTAAATTTTTTCATCGTTTAGTGTCCCTTTAATATTACGATTTTTATATATCTATATCTTTACAAGCTCTTAGATTGTAGCATTGCACCCTCTTGATACACGTAACACTATTATAAGCCACAGTTTCTGGTTCACAATGTAATCCCATTAGCTACTCATCTATACTCATGGGATTTCATTACCATTGGATTTAGTTGGCAATCACGCCTGTAAGGAATACTTGACAAGCTTTTTTTATATTCATGACAAATCTTTTGTTGGAGTACTTTAAGTTTCCAGTTCATAGAATTCATGATATCTAATATCACATAGCTCATATTTGCCTGATGTGAGTATGTGATTAGGCTGCAAAATTAAGTGAGTTTAACTATACATACTTTACTATGTTCTTAAGTAATAGGTAGCTAGCTCCAACTAATATTGTATAAATACTATGCAACCAGTTCACTATATAATTATACCTAGGAAAATTGTGTTCGGACCTTTGATTTTACTAGTTTCTTGTTTAGCTTTCATATTGCTATGTGCATATAGATCTCTCTATTGCTAGTTGTATTATTCCTCCTTGTTTAATACTTATATTGTATCAGTTACTAATTTGCTCTCTTTATACCCTGAGATCCAAGAGTGACAGTGTACCTTTTAACCTCTAATTACTTGTACTGTTACCATAAAGCCTATAAAGTCAGCCCCGCCCCCCATCAATATCTATAGCAGTGCTTACCCACTGAAAAAATTCCCCCACTAAGTGCCATTAGACCCAATTTGGTCATGGAGAAGACATAAGTGACCAGCTCATTAGTCTTTCACGAAAGCTACCCAAAACTAAAAATGGAGGTTTCAGACACGCATATTTAGTAATCATTTGCTGATATCATTTTAATATGTATCATGAAAATGTCATCACATATGTTATGGCATTTATTGTATGTTTCTTTTTATCTTCTCTGCGCAAAACCTCAATAAAAGATATAAATGAAAAAAAGGGGCAAAAAGCCAACTTGAGGCGAGAAAGGAGCAAAGAAAGAAAAAAAAGGCAACCCCAAAATGTCTCATCTTAAAATAAATATATAGAAAAAAATATTAAAATATTATATAAAAATAGTCTCAGTTTAAAATTATTAAAACAATAAACCATATCACTTGAAACATTTCTGATCCACTAATAATGAGGTTCAACCATTATAAACAACCAGGTTTATAGAGTAGTAAATATAATAAGAATTTTTTCATCCAAGCCTGCACACTTTATTGGAAAAATGTACTGTTTCCTTCAATAAAAATCTTACAGCCTTCCTCTAGTTCAACATTAAGTGTAGCTGGGTATATTACATATGCTCTAAATCCTTTGCTTATTACTTGTGGTTTCTGCTGAGATATCTTGAAATAAGACAATTTTATCCCCCAAATATCAATGGATCTTTTTGTTTTTTTATGATTACTTTTGTATATTTAATTTGTCTTGGAATCCCTTTGGATTTAACTTTGCCATCCCCATTTTGTGTGCACATTCTACCATGATCAATTGATCGGAAGGTTCAATAACTTTAGCCAGATATCCAAAATTTTAATATTCTGTCAAACCAATGTTCCTAATGTTGTTCCTACCCATTGTATCTTCAAGAGTGTTAATCCTCTCCTTTAGTTTAACCAATAAAGAATTTATTCTATTTATTGGCCTTTATAATGCTAGAACTAATTTGTTTGACTTCCATAAAAAGAGCCAATAACTCTTTGCAAATTTGTTCAAACTAAGGTAACATTAGATCAGCTAATTGTTTGGGGATCCACAGTCCCTGGTTAAGGTATCCAGAGAGGATATATATGATGTAAACATCTCCACTGGCAAAATAAAACTTTTCTCAGTATAACTTCATAGTTCATACAGACTGGTTTGTCCACTTTAAACACATATATACAGCTAGAGTAAAAGGACTAAGTCCACTCTCTGGAATAATTTCTTCACCCAGACTCAAGGTCATAAAAAGAAAAGTAAAATTAACCATTATTAGTCATTTAGTTATCAATGATACATTCTAGGCAGAAACTTTAGGGTATAAATGCCCAAAACTGTCATTAATGATATATTATGTGTCCAGAAGTCTGTATTACATAACGCAGACTTAGGCCTCTAGTTATCAAAGTCTGGCGGACCTGATCCGACAGTGCGGATCAGGTCCACCAGATTTCGCTGAATACGGCGAGCAATACGTTCGCCGTATTCAGCATTGCACCAGCAGCTCACAAGAGCTGCTGGTGCAACGCCGCCCCCTGCTGACTCGCGGCCAATCGGCCACCAGCAGGGGGGTGTCAATCAACCCGATCGTACTAGATTGGGTTGATTTGCGGCGATGTGTGTCCGCCTGCTCAGAGCAGGCGGACAGGTTATGGAACAGCGGTCTTTGTGACCGCTGCTTCATAACTGCTGTTTCTGGTGAGCCTACAGGCTCGCCAGAAACACGGGGCATCAAGCTCCATACAGAGCTTGATACATATGCCCCTTAGAGTAGTGTCATTGGGTACAGGGTTAAAAGCACATACTATGCAGACATCTTCACTGGAATTATTATTTCTCATAGCAATACAGCTGGCCATATTTGTTAATTTAAATAATCTATTCCAAGTACTCAATCATGCAAGTAGTAAAACTTCATCTTTTATTAGAGCTCATTTTATGTATATAGTTATTGACAAAATATTCATTAACATCTTCAATACATGATGTCTAAGTATAAATGCAGCAAAATCAAATTAATCTTCTCCAAGGCTCTTAGTCATACATAGTAAAGCCCTTCATATTGAGCTTCTTCACAAAAATAATATAAGGCTGTGTTTTCAAAGCAGACGTTTAGGTGCCTGAAATTTGTTGTAGCTCCACCGGCTGAGCAGTAAACATCAGTAAGCTTGTGACTTTGGGTGTAGAGTCGATTGAATCAGCTTAAGTGTGGAGTCATTGGGCACTGAGACTGTTCAGAAAGCACCATGTCGATAATTGCTACCACCAGTTGACCCACAATGTGACCGGACCTTCCGACAGTGCAAGAGAACACTACATTTGCCCAGTTTACATCATTCAGGCCAAGGGCCTGTACACAGAGGTCCCAAAGTGGGAGAACTTCTAGTGTGCAATTCCCCACTACAACTGCCTACTGGATGTGTGTGTGTGTATAGATAGATAGATAAAGATATATATTGATTTAGAGATAGATAGATTTACAATTTACTTCTACAATTTACTTCTATTGCCAAATTTGTTTCATTATCTTGGCATTCTGTGTTATATAGAAAACCTAAGCAAGCTCATAGGCTCCCAGGAGTGTGCACGTTTTTAGCAATAATAAATTTATCATCAACTTTGCTTTGTTCTTTTGGTATTCTTTGTTGAAATCTAAACCTAGGTATACTTATATGTTAATTTTTATGCTCTTGAAGGCCACCTCTTATCTCAGTGCATTTTGATAGTTTTTTCTTACAGTTAGACAGTGCTAGTTCATGTGTGCCATTTAATTAACAGTGTGCTCACTCCTGTGGAGTTATTTATGAGTTAGCACTATTTGACTAAAATGCAAGTCTGTCAAAAGAGCTTAGATAAAGGGGCAGCTACAAGGTAATCTCACAGGTAAAAAGTATATTAATATAACAGTGTTGGTTATACAAAATTGTGGAATGGGTAATATAGGGATTATCTATCTTTTTAAACAATAAAAATTCTGAAGCAGACTGTCCCTTTAACAAATTATTTTTCTCTCACTATATTTCTTGTTTTAAATTCGGATTTCTCTTTTCTCTTCTTTTAATTCTCGCTGCCATCTGTTTTTCTGTTAAAATGTTTTGCTCTTGTAACCTTATTTCCTCTTTTGTTGGCACTAATTTTCTCAAGCAATAAATGCATCTATTTGACTGATAATCAAAATTCTCTTTATTACAGCACTGCATGTCAACTGGGATTCCAAAGGGGAAAACTATGAGTTTGTCTTTCCACTAAAACTTCATTTCAAACACACAAGCGATAAACAGGTAACTTCTTCAATATAACAACTTCTTTAAAAATGGCAATTTGTTAGTTGTTTTTGTCAGCCTTCTCTCCCCACATACACTATATGGCCAAATGTATGTGGACATCCCTACTAATTATTGATATCAGGGGGGATATTTATCAAAATAATGGTTTGGAAGACAGCACCTCAGTATATGGGGTTTATGGGGCACGGAACCCATGGTCTGCCTTGTCCTGCAGGTACTCCAAATAGACAAAAGATTGTTCCAGCCACCAGTAATTTAAAAGACCTTTATTGTCTCATATTCTTGGGTCTAAGCAAAAAATACAACGTTTCAGGCCTGCTATAGGCCCTTAGTCATGTATACTTAGAATACACAGGTTCATCATTTAAATACCCTACACCTGTTCACTCATTCACCTGTTCTCACGTGACTTCCCATTCTTTTGCAACAGTGCCATCTTGTGGACAACCAGAATATACATTTCTCTTTTAGTTGCAATTGACATTCTGGCTAATCACATGAGAAAAGTTCAAAACAATAAGTAAAACATTTTTTAAAGATAAAACCATATGTACAAATTAAAATAGAAGAGATATTGCACATAATAAGCAGATCAAAGATAAATATTTCACAAATTTTAGTTATATAAACCAATTCATTATAAAATTCTCTTGCTTGATTGGAAAAAATTAAATTTCATTCAGCATAATACAGGTCATTGCCCATGGTATAGATAACAGTATTTCACTACTCCTAAAAAAGGGAAATTCTTTCATGCATCTGTGTTTCACCACTCAGCCCATTAAAGAGGGTAATTAAAAAAAAAATGTTTAAGAAATATTCAAAAAGAAAGGTATGATGTCATACAATACAAGATAATATGAAATGATTGCCATAATATATGTATATATATCCCCCTACTCAGCCCATTAAAAAGTTTTTTTGCGTAAACATATAAACTCCTGAGAATACAATAGAATGTTTACAGAATACAAAAGGAATAGACTCCAATCAAAGTCTTTATTCATTCCTTTAGGTATTAAGCTTTCCAATTTATATATCCAAAACATTTCTCTTGTTTTCAATATATGTTCTCTATCACCTCCCCTTCTTGGTCTATCAATTTGTTCTATTATTTGAAATCTGAGTTGACTAATATTATGACCCATAGAGAGGAAGTGAGAGGAAACAGGAGCCTCTTTGTTTTTACATCTGATGTTGGACTTGTGTTCTGTTATCCTCTCCCTTACCTCTCTACAGGTCTCACCCAAGTAAATTAATCCACATGGACACTTAATAAGGTAGATAAAATAACATGACCTACAAGTTAAATATTTATTTATCTTGTATTTCTTACCATTCATGGGGTGATAAAAATATTTGCCTTTAATCATTGAACTGCAGTTGAATTGCAGTTCAATGATTAAAGGCGAATATTTTCGCGGCGGTTTAGGGGTTAATATGTTTATTATAGTGGCGGCAATGTCCAGAGAGGCAGATTAGGTGTTAATTATAAAAAAGGTGTTTGCGATGCGAGAGGGCCTCGGTTTAGGGGTTAATAGGTAGTTTATGGGTGTTAGTGTACATTGTAACACAGTTATGAGTTTTATGCTACAGATTTGTAACGTAAAACTCATAACTACTGACTTTAGATGGTGGTACGAATCTTGTAGTTATAGGCTGAACCGCTCACTTTTTGGCCTTCCAGGCAAAACTCGTAATACCGGCGCTATGGAAGTCCCATTGAAAAAAGACTTTTTGAAAGGTGCGGTAGTTACGTTGCGTTACGGCCAAAAAAATGTGCGGTACAGCTATACCTGCAAGACTTGTAATAGCAGCAGTAGTGAAAAAGCAGCGTTATGAGGTTTTTTTCACTCACAACGCAAAACTCGTAATCTAGCTGCTAGTTTCTAGCTGTTAATTGGTGGCTGCATATATTTACCAATTGTGATTGGCTCACCCATGTGTTCAGTTAAGAACCAGTAATGCATTGCTGCTCCTTGAACAAATGATACCAAGATAATAAAACAGATTAGATACTAGAAGTAAATTAGAAAGTTGTTTAAAATTGTATTCTCTATCTGAATCATGAAAGAACATTTTAGGTTTCATGTCCCTTTAAGGTGCTTGAAATTAAGATAATGAAAATGATTAGTGGCCAATCATCACATTGAGTGACAATAATTGTGTATTTTCTGTGTAGCCACATTCTTACATTTTGTTTGTTCTGCTCCTCAGAGTAAATATGCAGACGTGTTGCAGTATGAATTAACCATTGATGGAAATCGTTTGGTTATACACGTCGAGAAAACAAAGTGAGTGACCTCTCTATTTATAATTTTATTTTATCCTCATATTGGGATTGTATATTGTCATTCTTTTTATTAAAAAACAGTGAAATAAAATAGATCATTGTATTGCACATCTGCACATTATTACAAATTTAATTGCTCTTTCTAAAGAAAACCAACCGTTTTTACACTGGAGCAGGGCATTTTGGGAGAGGATATGCAAAGCTGCTTTACAAGGCCTCACCTGTTGCTAATAAATAAAAAATGGACCCCCTCATGCAAGTACAGTGCTGCTACAGACAGCTTTAAATGATAGAATGCATGGGCCTCTATTTAACAAAGGTCTTGCGGACCTGATCCGACAGTGCGGATCAGGTCCGCAAGACCTCGCTGAATGCAGAGAGCAATTCGCTCTCCGTATTCAGCATTGCAAAAGCAGCTCACAAGAGCTGCTGGTGCAACGCCGCCCCCTGCAGACTCGCGGCCAATGGGCCGCCAGCAGGGAGGTCAGGTGTCAATCAACCCGATCGTACTCGATCGGGTTGATTTCGCAGAGCAGACGGACAGGTTATGGAGCGGCGGTCTTTGTGACCTCTGCTTCATAATTGCTGTTTCTGGCGAGTCTAAAGAATCGCCAGAAACACGGGCCGTCAAGCTCCTTTCAGAGCTTGATAGATAGGCCCCATGGACTGTACAGAAATAGCAGCGTTGTTCTGGCCCCAGGGAATTTGTTTAAAACGCATTTGAAGTGCAAAAAGAAGGATTTTGAAGCCCATTTGCATATCATTACCCAGAATCCCCCGCTGAAGTGGAAACACTGTTAGCTGAGGTTTTCTGTGGAGAAAGTAATCTGGGTATGCAGATGTACTATGCAATGACCTATATTGTATCATTTTACTCATGGTGTAGTTTTGTTTCCCTAATTTTTCCTCTCATAATAGTACAATTCAAGTGCAGAGAGAGATAAATAACTATGTAAAGTGTTTCAAGAATTCTTCATTTTTAAACAATATTTAAAAAAATGTAATTAAGATTTTTGTACTAAACCCACATTTTTTCTTTCATGATTCAGATAGAGGGCGATTTTAAGCAACTTTCTAATTTATTCCTATTATCAAATTTTCTTCATTCTCTTGCTATCTTTATTTAAAAAGCAGGAATGTAAAGCTTTAGAGCCGGCCTATTTTAGCCCATGGATAGCGCTTGCTTATTGGTGGCTGATATTTACTGACATTTATTTATTGACATCCCTGCTAGCGGCCGGGGACAGTATTGCACCAGCAGTTTACAAGAACTGCTGGTGCAATGATAAATGCCGAGAGCGTAGGCTGTCGGTATTTATCGATGTGCAGCGGACATGATCCACTATATCGGATCATGTCCGCTCACAGCATCATAAAGAGGCCCCTTAGCCACCAATAAGCAAGCATAACCCAGGTTCTGCACCAAAAAAGGGCCTGCTCCTATGCTTTATACTACTGCTTTTTAAATAAAGATAGCAAGATAATGAAAAAAATGTAATAATAGGAGTAAACTAGAAAGTTGCTTAAAATCGCCTGCTTTATCTGAATCATTAAAGAAAAAAATTGGATTTAGTATCCCTTTAATATACAGTATTATGTATATTAAAGGAATTTTATATAGCCCACAATGCCATTTGTTAATTCCATAGTATTATATTAGACTCTTTTGTAAGTAGTGACCTACAGAGATAACGAGAGACTTTTTGCCTATTTGTTAGGAGAAATCACCTTTCAGTCTTCATAGAATTTTACTCTAGCAAACACACATAGGATATAGTTTTGATAAATATCTGCAAATCATATATAAACAATACAAATGTGCAAAAAAAACCACAACTTTTATTTGTTTATAATGCAGATCACTAAGAAATAATGTATTTCTGGAATAATATGAAATTTAAAAAAAACACAAGGGACGAATGTGCCACAGGGGATATATTGGGATTCTTCAATTTCAGTATTTAGAACCCACAAACAGTACAGGTTTTCATTTTAACATAGTAACATAATAGATGAGATTGAAAAAAGACAAAATTCCATCAAGTTTAACCCATACAAATCTTAATTTCTTTACTAAAAGCCCCAGTTGATCTTAATTTAATCTCATTAAAAAGGTGACCCATTTAACACAAGCAATCATATCCCTGCATTCTGTTTCTATCCGGAAATGTATCCAAACCATTTCTAAATATTTCTAAGGTATTGGCATTTACTGCCTCCTCAGGTAATAAGTTCCACAATTTGATTGTCCTTACAGTGAAAAAAGGTTTACGTTGCAGGAGATTAAATCTCCTTTCCTCCAGCCTTAAATTGTGATCTCTTGTTACAATTTTCTTTGGAATAAACAGAGCTTCTACCATCTCTTTATATGGGCCTTGAATATATTTATATAAAGTAATCATGTCACCTCTCAAGCACCTTCTTTTCTAGAGAAATCAAACCCAGTTTGGCTAACCTCTCCTCATATCTTAATTTAAAAGGACAGCACTATATTGCATGTTCTATCATACAGATGGCAGCAATTAATGGGATATAAAATCATTACTTATGTGTAATAAGACAAGCTTGCAATATACTCCAATTATTTATTTTTACCCAGGGGTCAAGTCCTACAACAAAGTGTGGGAACTCACCAAGACTTCCACCCTCCCCCTCACAATAAATATTGTTTTATACACACACACACACTGTATTTGTATGTATATAATCTATACACTTTGTTTAATGAAAGCAAATGAAATCCTTTGAAGGGTTGAATAGTTGCCTGAGAATCCTCCTCTGTCACAGAGTCTCCTATTTCTGCTGAGGGGATCTAAATAACACCTGAGCAAGTCACACAGAAATGTAAGCACCATGTGTTACACACAATGCAGGGTGATCACACAGTAGGGCCGTGGACAGGCTTGTATTTAGTGTATTGTAGGAAGTGTTACTGCCCATTACCAGAATATCTCACTATCCCTCTAAACAGACTGTGCTCCAGCTCCTCCCACCAGCAACCAAAGTGTTTACTGAAGTGTTCTCTGTCTAGAGGGAACTTAGTTCCTCCTGCAAAAATAGTGCATGAACTCCGTTCCCATGCGTTCCTGCTCGATTTGACCCCTGTTTTTACCCCTTTTTATGTAAATCGGCTATGAAAATTGAGGATTTTCTAATTCTGAGAGCTCTAAATGTTCCCTAAGTTCTCTTAAGGCTAACCCTGCTACATCTTTCAATTATTGGCTTTAACAGATAACATCTGCAAAACAGTGTACTTTATGCTAACATTATGACCGTGGTTAGCTTTGTTGCCTGCAGACTAATGCCAAGATTAGCTCCTCCAAATAAAGCAAAAGGTGGGTGGGATTTGGCTTTTGAACAATTAGAGTTAAAAGAAAGTTCAATTTGTTTTCAGATTTAGCTGATATGTTATTCTATAGCAACACAACAGAAATGTCTTGTAAGGTGTTTTACTTAGGGGTCAAGTCCAGTGGGAACGCATGGGAACGGAACTAAGTTCCCCCTGAAAAGAGAACAGAAATGCTTCAGTAAACACTGACGCTTTTGGATGGAGAAGTTAGAGCAAAGTCTGGTTAGACGGATAGTGAGATCCTCTAGTAATGGGCAGTAACAATTCCTGCAATACACTAAATGCAAGCCTGTCAGCTGTCCTGCTGTGTGGCTTGCTCTGGGGTTATTTAGCAGAAACGGGACTATTGCACCAAAAGTGGATGAGACTTTGTAACAGAGGAGAAGTCTTGAGCCCAAAGGCAACCATTCAACCTTTCACTGGTTTCAACTTGCTTTCATTAATCAAAATATATAGATTATATAAATATACTGTAAATACAGTGTGTGTGTATGTATGTAAGTGTGTGTGTATAAACCAATATTTATTGTAAGGGGGGTGGAAGCCTTGGTGAGTTCCCACACTTTTTTGTGTAGGACTTGACCCCTGGTTCAACTGTCCCTTTAAAAACACGTTAGAATGTTTTTGCAGTGAATTAAAAAGATTAAGCTAAACTTGTTAAAATTGATTTTGAAACTATCAGGAAATGTATATTTGTGCACAATTCATCCAGAGGAACATACTGATCAACAGTTCTGTTGCTGAAAAGGGAAACACCTCAAACAGATATTATAGGCAAAACAAACTGTATTACATTTATAAAAGGTTATTTTGGATGCAGCAGAAATTACATTAATACTTCTTTAACATGTTGAACATTTTTAGAAACTTTTTTTGTGTTTTGTGCAGGGACCTGGTATCTGAAAGCTACTCAGAAACCCATTATCTTCCGAATGGTACAGCAGTGACGACATTCCCCAAAAACAAGGTACAGCATATTTTACATGAGGGAGAGTTGTGTCTTTAGTGTATTTGTGTGTGATGAACCCAAATTATAGATAACCAGAAATATAAATACAAAATCAAGAATGGCACCCATTCCTCTAGACATGGCTGGCCAAAAACATTCAGCTAAACATAAAAGGATACCCCAAACGCTCCAGCTGCTACTCTCCAAACCCTACTCCTGCACTACATGACATCACACCCCTGCGCCATATACTTGGAAGCTTTGCTAGTGCTTAGTAAAACTGCTTTGTCATACCATTGCCAATTTAGCCTCCACTCAAATTAGCTGAAATCACAATTGTATGTTGTTTTAAAATGTCCAATATTATATGGTTTCATATTTTATGCCTACTTGCTTCATACAGCGTCATATGACATTGCTATTGGAAATCAAACATCTTTTATTAAATAAAAATACATTTATAAATAAATATAAAGGTATTAGACTGGCACTGAACCCTGCACATTTTAAATAAGAGGCAGTCTCCATATTGAATCTACCACAATACTGAGATTTGTTTAGATTTTTGTCTTCTGTTCCATCTGGTGGTGCAGACTTCACAGGGCTTAGTTCAAGAGACTTCCTACTTTCCAACTTCACCTAAAAAGCAGAAGACCCACAATAGTGCAATACCAGACCTCCCAGCTGTTCCTGTTTGAGCGTGGGGATAGTCCTTAATTCTGAGTTCTGTTCCCTCCATATATCCCAATTTACAACATTTCCCTTAGCTCCTTCCATAGACCATCCAGATATGTCAATGGAAAACCAAAACACCACCACTTATCGTCCAGACAAATACATTATCCTGCCCACTATCCACCCATGACCACGCAACTACCAACATGGCCCCATCGACAAAACAGCAACAGCCCCCTTTCAACAGCTTGAGTGAATACTACAAAGCCACAAATGTTGGGAGGTATGCAATACAACCAATCAAAAGGGGAGCGCTAAAAGGAAAAAATAAGAGAGTCTTCAATGATTTAAGAAACGGTATCCGTAAAAATAATACTTATAACTTGATAAATAAAAAAAATAACCCCAAACTCATTTACAAATTCATACCTCAGGCATCCAAAAAAATAGCAAAAAACAAACAAAACAAACACACCGAGGTACCCCAAGAGCTGCAGACAAAAATGTCCCAAAGAACAATCAGTGTCTTTCTTTAGTTAATCCAATCAACATGAGAAAAACAACAATCGTTAAAGGGATATAAAAGTTTTTTTTTTGTTTATTCTACCAATGCAGAGTTCAATATAGTTTGCAACTTTGCTGAAATACCTTCTTTTATTGCTTTTCTTCAGTTTGCCACAATATTGCATTGAAATACTGCCCCTTTCCCAACCCACCGTTGGATTATTTAACATAGTCCAATCACGGTGGGCAACTTGGATTCTCTGTATTACAGCCCCTCCTTGTCATGTGCACTTACCCAGGCATGCGCAGTGGGATTGTACCTGTGCCACCCATGCACATTTTTCCCACAGCCGCAGCATCAGCATTGATAGCAAAGAGCAGCTGCAAACAGATCTTTTAAGTGGTATGTATTGACGGATCATCCCCTAGATAAATGAACTTTACTTTGTGATTAAATACATTTGTATGAGTAAAGTTATTTATCTAGGGCAGTGTTTCCCAACCGTGGTCCTCACTTGCCCCCAACAGGCCTGGTTTTCATTGTAGCTGAACTAGTGCACAGGTGAAGTAAACAGCTGATCAGTAACCATGGTTACTAACCTGCTCTCACCCATCAGCTGATTATTCCACCTCTGCATTAGTTCAGCTATAATGAAAACCAGTCTGGGTTGGGCATACGTGAGGACCACGTTTGGGAGACAATGATCTAGGGGTTGATCCGCCAATACATACCACTTAAGAGCTCTGTTTGCAGCTGTTCTTCGCTATCACTGCTGATGCTGCGGCTGTTTCTGTTTTCTCTGGGCGTGCGATCAGAGTATGGCTGATTTAGGCGATGACAGATGAAATGTGACAGTGTAAACAGGCTGATACATTGCTGTGCTACATAAAGATTGTGCAGTGAGAGCCAAGATTGCCAGCCAGACCCTTATTAGAATACATGCTGGTTTCAAAGACCTAGCAGGACAATCTTAGGGTATGGATGTGTGCATGCAATACAGGATGAAAAGATATGGGCATGTGTTAATTTTACTTTCAACTTGTAATACGCACACTATTTGATGTGTGCAAAAGGCTAACTTCTAGCGGTGTTTACGTTCCACTTGTAATCTAGTCCTATGTTTGTTAAAGGGACACTGTACCCAAAAATTTCCTTTCATGATTCAGATTGAGCATGACATTTTAAGCAACTTTCTAATTTACTCCTATTATCAAATTTTCTTCTTTCTCTTGGTATCTTTATTTGAAATGCAAGAATGTAAGTTTAGATGCCGGCCCATTTTTGGTGAACAACCTGGGTTGTCCTTGCTGATTGGTGGATAAATTCATCCACCAAAAAAAAAAGTGCTGTCCAGAGTACTGAAACCAAAAAAAAGCTTAGATGCCTTCTTTTTCAAATAATGATAGCAAGAGAACGAAGAAAAATTGATAATAGGAGTAGATTAGAAAGTTGCTTAAAATTGCATGCTCTTTCTGAATTACAAAAGAAAATTTTTGGGTACAGTGTCCCTTTAAAGGGACATTAAGCACTAAACAAATACGAGATAGAATGATGTATTCAAAGAAAAGATTAGCCTGAGAATAACATATAGATGTATTTTTTAACGTTTCATTAGCTGTTTAAATTTTAACAAAATACATGTAAAATTTTACTGTCTATAAAACAATGGGAGCTGCCATGTTGTAATTTAGGCTACCCTCCCTGGTGTGACCAATTAGGGACAGTTATAAATAGATCACCAGAGTGTGCAGCCAATGGTTGTGTGGAATATAACAGTTTTATGCAATTCTATTTCCAACAGGAACTGAAAGCTCACAAGTTCAGAATGGAATTACAGGAAAAGGGGACAAAATAAACAATAAACACATATTGCAGAATTTTTGTCTTATATACAATTTATCATTTTATGTTACAATCTCAAAAGTGTTTAATGTTCCTTTAAATATCATTGGTGAGACAGCTCCAACATAATATATGGGAAGTGTCAGATATATGAAGGATGAATTTTGGACTGTTGTTTTTCTCATGGTTATTGGACAAACTAAGGAAAAACACAGATTCCTCTTTGGGACATTTTTATCTGCAGCTCTTGTGATGACAAACAGCTCCCTCTTGTGGCACCTTGAATTTTATTTTTTTGTTTTAAATAAAAACAAAAAAACACTTTTTTTGGATGCCTGCAGAATGGACGTGTGAGTGGTATGGGGGCATTACTTTTCTAGATAAGTTATACAGTATGTAATGCTTTATTGATATTTATTTTAATTAAATTGCTTTCTGTATTTGATCATTTATTTGCTGGAATTTTTTGCTTAATAGTGAGCTGATTTTTTGCCTGCAACTTATCCCATGCACTTATTTTTTTTGGTTTGGCTTAAAGGGCCATGATACCCACATTTTTTCTTTCATGATTTAGAAAGAGAATGCATTTTTAAACATCTTTCTAATTTACTTCTATTATCTAATTTGTTTTATTCTCTTGATATTCTTTGCTGAAAAGCATATCTAGATATGCTCAGTAGCTGCTGATTGGTTGCTGCACATAGAAGCCTCATGTGATTGGCTCACCCATGTGCATTGCTTTTTCTTAAAATAAGGATATCTATAAAATGAAGCAAAATAAATAATAGAAGTAAATTGTAATGTTGTTTAAATCTGTATGTTCTATCTGAATCATGAAAGAACATTTTTGGGTTTAGTGGCCCTTTAAGCGTGGTGCTGCCACTAATTGTTAATATAATTGTAATATTTTATTGTTTGAATTAAAAATCCCAAAACGGTACCATGAAATAAGGTAGGTTTATAATATAGAAATTGCAGACTGCATATTGTGGGATTAATAATTTTACCTATTGAAATTCATAACACCTAAAAGGGACAGGAAACCCCAAAATTGTATTTCATGTTTTGGATAGAACATACAATTTTAAATAACTTTTCAATTTATTTCTATTATCAAATTTGCTTAATTCTCTTGTTATCCTTTGCTGAAGGAACCACATTGCACTTCTGGCAGCTAGATGAAAAAATCTAGTTAGCCAATCACAAGAGACAAATGCGTGCAGGCACCAATCAGCAACTTGCTCCCACTAGTGCAGAATATGTGCGTATTCTTTCTCAATAAGGGATACAAAAAGAACAAAACACATTTGAAAATAGAAGTGAATTTAAAAGTGTCTTAAAATTACATCTTCTATCTGAATAATGTAAGTTTCATTTTGACTTTCCTATCCCGTTAATAACAATACTAAAATGATAAATCAAAATGCACAGTGCTCAATCCTTTAAAATAAAAATCAACATAATTGTATCTATATAAAGTTATTTAGAATTTCCAGTGTTCTCATTAAAAATATATTGCACACGACATGTCCTAATAAAAAAATGTTCATTTCTTAATTGCTAAAAATCTTTATGTAAAAAAACCCCAAACAAAATAAAATAAAATAAAAGTTTTACCATGAAAACTTCTGCTGGTGCACTAAAAACACATTTTTTTTAAAGGGACATTATAGTGGAAAAATAGCATGCTCTAATTTGCTAGAGCATGTCATTTTAGCACTTAAGACCCTGCAATGCTATGTTTTTAATTCCTGCAAATTGGGTTAAACACATAGTTAAAAGACTAATCAGGAGCTTCAGAGCACCCATTTAGCAGTGGCAATTGTACAGTTGGGTTTTGCAATTACCACTGGGCCCACTAGTCGTGTCCACTAGGAGACAGCATTGTTCTGTACCTCCTGAGTGGCATTTTAACTATGTGTCAGGTGTTAAACACATAACATTGCAGGGTCGCTAGTGTTAAAATGCTCTAATCATTTTTTTCTACTATAATGGACTTTTAGTTGCTACTTATGTTTATAAAAATGATTTAATTACTTTAAATGAATTGAATATTGTGCCATATGGGGGTATATATCTTAAAGACCGCTAGATCAGTTGTAAAGGGACAAGAAAATCACATTTTTTATTTCATGATTCAGATATAGGGTGACCATATTGCCGCTTTAAAATGGGACACATATGAAAAATACATATGTCAGGGTTCTTATAATGGAACATTATTCAAAACATTTCTTTAAACAGCCCGGGCATATGTATTTTTCATATGTGTCCCTTTTTAAAGTGACAATAGGGTCACCCTATTCAGATAGCGCATGCAATTTTAAACAACTTTTCAATGTAATTCTATTATCAGATTTGCTTTGTTCTCTTGGTATCCTTTGTTAAAAGAATACCTAGGTAGGCTCAGGTGCTGAGAGCTAGCTGCTGATTGTTGGCTGCTCATAAATGCCTGTTGTTAATGGCGTAGGGATGTGTAAAGGTAGCTCCCAGTAGTGCCTTGCTGCTTCTTCAATAAAGTAAACCCAGAAAATGAAGCAAAATTGATAATAGAAGTAAATTGGAAAGCTGTTTAACCCCAAAACAATCACGACCTACCCTGTACGCCGCTGGTCGTTAAAGTGACAGTCTACTCCAGAATTGTAATTGTTTAAAAAGATAGATAATGCCTTCATTACACATTCCCCGTTTTTGCATAACTGATACGATTGTATTGATATACTTTTTACCTCTGTAATTCGCTTGTACTTAAGTTTCTAAAGATTGCCCCCTTATCTTAGTTCTTTTGACAGACATGCATTTTAGCCAATCAGTAAATAACTTCACATGAGTGAGCACAATGTTACCTGTATGACACACATGAACTAACGCGATCCAAATGTGAAAAACTATCAAAATGCACTGAGATAAGAAGCGGCCTTCAAGGTCTTAGAAATTAGCATATGAGCCTACCTAGGTTTATCTTTTAACTAAGAATATCAAGAGAACAAAGCAAAATTGATGATAAAAGTAAATTGGAAAGCTGATTAAAATTACATGCGTTATCTGAATCAATAATAGCATGGGTTTTGTCAATAGTGGCAAGACCATGCTATGACACTTTCATACCCTTCTGCAGGATTCCTGAAATGAAATATAATAAAAACAACAAGCCCCATAGGGGTTAAAATTGTATATGTTTCTGAATCATGAAAAAAGAAGTGTTTCATGTCCCTTTAATAAAAATAAGACTGTTTTAGTAGTGATCACTAATTACAATGTTTAAAATCATATATATATAGTGGGATATCTCTTTTTTATTTTAGGATCATTGCTATTATCAAGGACATGTGGTTAATGACAGTGATTCGCTCGTCAGCCTTAGTACTTGCAAGGGAATAAGGTAAGAAACCAACAAAACTGGCAGCCAGGAGATTTTACAGACATTGAATACATTGAGATCATAATATAAAATGTTTAATTATGCATAGTAAAACATTTAATATAATTTAATAAATATTTATTTTGCTTGCATTTACTGTAAAATACTTTGCTTTTGCGTACAAATTGTGCTTGCTCCCTACCGAATGAAAATTCTATCATTTAGGATTCATTTAAAAAATCGTAGATTGCCTTAAAGGGAAAATCTACTCCAGAATTTTTCTTTTTTTAAAAGATAGATAATCCCTAAATTATTACCCATTCCCCAGTTTAACCAACACAGTTATATTAATATATTTTTCACCTCTGTGATTACCTTGTATCTAAGCCTCTTCAGACTGCCTCTTTATTTCAGTTCTTATGACAGACTTGCATTGTAAACAGTCTGTGCTGACTTCTAGGTAATTCCACGGGAGTGAGCACATTGTTATCTATATGACACACATGAACTAGCAATATCTAGCTGTGGATTTTTTTCAAAATGCACTGAGATAAAAGGCGGTCTTCAAGGGCTTAGAAATTAGCATATGAGCCTACGTAGGTTTAGCTTTCAACTAAGAATACCAAGAGAACGAAGCAAAATTGATGATAAAAGTGAATTGGAAAGTTGTTTAAAATGACATGCCCTATCTGATTCATGACTGTCCCTTAATTATGCATAGTAAAACATTTTGCAGTATAAGTTTGAATTGATTTACTGTAAAATACTTTGCTTTTGTGTAAAAAATGTGCTTATTCCACGTTTCATAACAAAGCTGAAAGCTAATTCTGTCAATTAGGATTAATTGAAAATGTTGTAGATTGCCTTAACTAGCTACATACTAGACAGTAATTGCTTAGAGGGCCCATTTTCAGCTAGCGCTAAATGATCAAAAAATAAATATACTCATCAGAATTTAATAGTTTTCCAAATCATTGATAAAAAGACAGTTTTAAAAGCTTTCAACGCATTTATTTTTTGTAATTCAGTATTTAAATGGACATAAAACAAGTTGAGATAGAGACAAAATATAATATGTACTTTAATTACTTTACCTGCAAATTTATACTGCAGTTCCCCACCATTAACCCTTTCTTTTTAGTTTCTGAATTGTAAAGCTCTAATTCCCCCCACACAATTCCTTCTATGGCTGTATCTATATCTATTGTTGTTTTGGTAGAATGCAAAAGTGAATAGGGATTATCTGCTGGAGCATGCCTAGAAGCTGTGAACTCAGTTGAAAAACAATGCCTGTGTCTAAACACTAATAAGGGGGGTGGAGCATGCTGCTCCAGACAGCATGGTTTTGTAACTAATTTTGCTGAGTTTTGAAAGCTATTTTAAAATACTTGCCAGCAATTTTTAAACATTTTTTATACAAACTATGCTTACTTAATTAGCCCTTTTAGGATATGCACAGATCTCAACATGTTTTATGGCACTTTAATTGCTGATATAAATTATGCATATATTACAAAAATGACTAAAATGGTAACAACAATAAAAAGAAGACCCCAAACTTTACTTTCATTGCTGCTTTCCCTTCTCTCTATTCTTATGCCCCCCATGTTTTTTGCTTTCTCTTCAAATGTTTCTGTTTATTCTCACTAATTTCTATTTGGTTTGTAGTCCTTGGTTTCCCCTTTATACTTGCTGCTTGTTTTATAATAATACTAAAATGAAAATGCCAAATTTTGGACACAAATGTATTTTAAAAAAGAGCTTATTCAATTTCCATTTTTTGTTATATTTCACGTTTTACTATTTAAGTACAAACAATTTACAAAATATGGTGACAGATGGATGTTGCTAACTTGAATTGTTTTGTAAATCAAACCAGTACGCACTACGTCCCAGTTTTAAGACATTGTCAAATAAGAATAGGGGGCTGCTTATCCTTAAAATGTTCAAACTTTTAATTGGTCCCCAGTCCAGCCCTGAAGAGCAGATTAAAAAAAAAACAAAATAAATACATGTCATGAAATGACAGGAAACATTAAGAATGATGCTGTTTCCTTTCTGGTCAGGACTGACAGAAGAGTCATTAGCATCCCAGGACTGGTAGGCTCAGAACAGGAAGGTCTTGGGGAATGAGTTGAGAGGACTGGGTGAAGGATTTGGTGGGAACAGAGGCAGCTTGACAGGACAGAGATCCAAATTAGACTAGAGATGCCTAAGGAAACATCATCCAGTAGAAACTGCACTGAATATATTTATATAGTTCCAAAATGATCAATAAGAGGTTAACCCTCTAGCTGTCACCTTTATCCCAACCCTAAAGCTTATGGTTTCTTTTGCAAAATATTGCCCAATGACAATGTTGTCAGCACTACAAATATCACAGCAACAGAAATGTCCTGTAACAATTTTGTTGTGAATGCATTTTTACTGCAGAACTCACAGCTGACATTACCACTAGTGGCAATATTAGACCTCACAGGGCTTCAGGACAAATGCCGATGGGCCCCCATTCAATAATGCTTTTTCTGGCCATTTGCAAAAGCGGAGCCAGCATCCACATAAGAGAAAGAGGATCTGCTCTTCTGTGACTGTGAGCCGTCCTTCGCCCTTTATACCAATATCCTCAAAAATGGGTATAATACCTCACTTGAATGAATAAATAATACAGTCAGAAGCTTTACCAGTGAGCTGAACGTAGTGTGAACTAAAAACACGTTATTATTTATTATTTATCCATTATTTATGGATAAAAGAGAAAAATCTATCTTCTTCTCAAATCTGTAAATTAAGTGTGATGCAGAGTAACACATATACACCATCTTTCTCTAGAGTCGCTTGTTCTATATTAAAGGGATAGTCAATGTTAATATCAATGTTACATAATTCTGCAAATAGTGCAGTACCAGTTGAAAAAATCAGGCATGATAAAGATTTAAAATACCCCCAAAACTATACTTACCTTACCGTCCTCACTGTCCTCTTCTGCTGTTCTGTTCTAATCAAAAATGTTTCACTGGCCTGCTGTTTAATCACAGCACGCCTGATCATGACACTAAACTAAATGTAGCACTCTGGGTAAAGCAGCCAACAGCTTTACGCAGCACAGCAGCACACCAGCAGAAAAGGACGGCAAGAAAGGTAAGGTAAGTTTAGGTTTTTTTTTTGGGGGGGGGGGTTAAATCCTTATTGTGCCTGATTTTTTTACTGATGCTGCAAGCTTTATATTACATACTTCTGGACAGTGCAGAATTATGTAACGCTAAATGGTCATAATACCCAAATGTTGAAGCACTTGAAAGTGATGCAGCAGAACTGTAAAAAGTTGAGTAGAAAATATCACCTAAACACCTCTATGTAAAAAACGAACATATTTTACCTTAAAATTTCCTCATTAGCCACATCCCATTGTAAATGGCTTTTCAGCAGTCAATCAGAATTCTAGTCCCGGGACTTGCTATATAGACTGCATCTTGCATGTGCAGGTACAGTCATGTTATTTACCTCCTCATTTTAAGGAAGTTTACTATGAAATCTTGTGAAATTTAAGTAAAGTTAAGTGTGACATCAGTACTGATGAAGCATTGAAGCTGATTAGCTGTTGGATTTTTTTTTCAACCTGCAGTTGACAGTACTTGAAGTATAACTGTTCTCTGAGTACTTACTGCTGTGAGTTGAAGAAATTTTGAGGTAAAATATCTTCCTTTTTTATATAGAGATGTTCAGGTGATATTTTCTAATCAGCTTTTTACTGTTATACTAAATCAATTTCAAGTGATTTAGCATATGAGTATTATATCCCTTTGATATTAACATTGAAGGTTCCTTAATCTTAAGAACAACAGAAGAAATTATATTTATTTCAAGACATAAAACATTGCTATTTGATGAGGAACTAGTAGACATAACACATAGGGGTAGATTTATCAATGTGCGGGTTGGACATGATCCACTTGTGCAATGCCATCCCCTGCACATTCGAGGCCAATCAGCCGGTTACAGGGGGTGTCAATCAACCCGATCGTATCAGATCAGGCTTATTGCTGTCCACCACATCAGAGGTGGTGGGCGAGTTAAGGAGCAGTGGTCTTATAATCGCTGCCGGAAAGTACGGGGGTAGATAGCAGCATCCGCTGCTTGGTATATCTACCCCATGGTATTTAAAGGGACACTCAAGTCAAAATTAAACTTTTATAATCCAGATAGATCACACAATTGGTAGCAAATTTCCAATTCACTTCCATTAACAAAATGTGCACAGTCTTTTTATATGCACCAGCACCTACTGAGCATGTGCAAGGATTCACACAATAAGCATAAATGCCTTTCTGATTGACTAATGGCTGTCACATGATACAGGAGGAGTGGAAATAGATGTAACTTTAAAATTTTCAAAATGGAAGCTACTACTCATTTGAAGTTCAGACTAAGTGCTATTGCATTGTCTTTTTATCATCAAGCATTTGTTGATTATGCAAATCTACTGTATTTACTGGTCCTTTAACATGGTATGAAATAAAAAAATATATTTTTTTATATTTTTGCATGGTATTAGTGCTTTTCCATCATGTGACTTCATTCTTTGAAACACACAATTGTAAAGGAACATTAAAGGGACATTGAACCCAAAAAAAATTCTATCGTGATTCAGATAGAGCATGCAATTTTAAGCAACTTTCTAATGTACTCCTATTATCACATTATTTTCATTCTCTTTGTATATTTATTTGAAATGCAAGAATGTAAGTTTAGATGCCGTCCCATTTTTGGTGAACCCACTGTGTTGTTCTTGCTGATTGGTGGATAAATTCATCTACCAATAAACAAGTGCTTTCCATGGTCTGAACCAAAAAAATAACTTAGATGCCTTCTTTTTCAAATAAAGAAAGCAAGAGAATGAAGAAAAATCGATAATAGGATTAAATTAGAAAGTTGTTTAAAATTGCATGCTCTATCTGAATCATGAAAGAAAAAATGTGGGTTCAGTGTCCCTTTAAAGCCACTATTATACTGTATATGCATAGTATATACCATTGACTAAGTACTGCATTCTAAATGGTAATGTTTTAAAAACAATAACATTGTAATTTGTTTGCAAAATTTACAGTTTTTTTCCTCCATTTGTACATTACATATGTGTATAAAATATGCATACTGTGTACCGTGAAAATCAGAATCATCAATCAGTATTTTTTCTTGTTTTGCAGTGGGGCTATCCATACTCGAGGACGCAGGTATCTGATTGAGCCTCTTAACCAAACAGATCATGAGGCGCATGTTGTATTTGAATCCAAGGAGGATGCCAACAAAACATGCGGAGTGACAGGTTCTCCCTGGAAAGATAAAAGACCTTTCTTCAGACCACGTGCCGGTACTGATCCAGAGGTGAGACTGATAAAGGATGATAGACAGATTGAGATATCATACAAGAGTTAGTAGGAAAATACTCTGTGTGCTTTTTGGTTAAAACAGTTCCAGACCCCTCTCCAATTTTCCTGGAGACTGTTCTAGACCAGGAAGCTTGGGTTTGAGTCATTGAGATACATAGCATACTTACAGTAACTCAGGGGTGGATTCACTTGGGGTCTGGGTTGAGTCGACATCGAATGGATGGGCAGGGGTGTGAGGGACGTGGGCAGAATTGGCTGTTACATTGGTGGGTATAGGTAGAACAAGGGGAATCTATAAACAGTCACAAAAATGAAAACCTGTTGCAAGCAATAATTATTGGTAATGAAGGAATCCTCTGACCCCTTTCAACAGACCACCACTGTTATATTAATCCTAAAACTGACCTTATTTTACTGCATTAACACTTAGGGACAGTCTACACCAGATTTTTTTATTGTTTTAAAAGATAGATAATCCCTTTATTACCCATTTCCCAGTATTGCATAACCAACACTGTAGTGTAGGCGTCGTGGGTGTTATAGCCACTCTTCTAAATAAGCTCCTCAATAGCTTTATGGAATAAAAGTATAGAAGAATGAAGAGGGCGCTATGCAGCAAACACAACAATAAAGTATTAAAAAAGTATATTTCAGAGAGATAATAATATATAATATATTTAATTAATGTTAAATTATCAATCACAAAGTAATGATTAAACAATTCAATGTATCAAATTTGGTATACCACAATAGTTTAAGTGACGTCTCCCTATAATAAAAAATGGATGATCAAATACGATAATACGTGTCCATTAAAAATTATCTGAGAGAATCATTTGTTGTGTAACCACCTCTGTATATGATATGTAGAAAGTCAGAAATGATGTTACCATAAAACAATGATAGCCTATAGATGGAGCAACAGTGGTGAACTTGATTGCTCGTTTGGCCACTCCAGCAGTGTTTAACTGTGATCTGTTACAGTATTCCTTATTATAGTTTAAAAGTTCCAATGCTTTCCAAAGAGAAAATATAGTACTGCTTATATTACCTGATCCTGGATCTCTTTTTTCTTTACTGTTTGCCTTACGCTCACATGAAGAGGATCTATAGTTTCCCAAGCCGTATTCCACACTTTGTGTGAACCTGGTGAAACTCCCTGCTTCTCAGTGTAGCGGTTTCCTGGCGTGGCAGTTAGTCTCAGAGCCAATCACGTGACATACAATTTTAAATAACTTTTGAGTTTACTTCTATAATCAAATTTGCTTCATTCTCTTGGCATCATTTGTTGAAAGAGCAGCAATACACTACTGGTTTCTAACTGAACACATTAGTGAGCCAATGACAATTGATTTATATATGCAGCCATCAATGAGCAGCTAGAACCTAGGTTCTTTGCTGCTATTGAGCTTACCTAGATAAACCTTACAACAAAGGATAACAAGAGAAGAAAGCAAATTAAATAATAAAAGTAAATTGGAAAGTTGGTTAAAGTTGTATGCTCTGTCTTAATCATGAATATCTAATTATGACTTTACTGTCCCTTTAAGGTGGTATATTAAAATCACATCACTCTCATTTTCATATTCATTTCAGAGCTAGTATACATAAGGATGTTAAATTCATCTATATGTCTCAGATAATAGCAATAATCACAAACAGTGTATAATATGCTGTATAATGATGGAGTTCACATATAAAACAAACTTCAATATAAGATAGGGAAACGTTTATTCACTGATTATTTCAAAGAATAATAGGTGATATAATTAAAAAATACTTTTATAAAAAGTGTATAGTATAAAAAAAAAATATATGATATAAAAATATATATGATCTAAAAATTGTATAATATAAAGAATATATATTAACACAAGACCTAGGGAAACCTGAAGAAAGTTCTCATATCTTTTGGTATAATAAATTTGCCCCATGGCAAAAAAAATGGAAGATAAAATAAAATATAATTTGAATAAAAATGAAAGAGATAGTATTAAAAAATTACAAAGACAAAAATATCATTATAAAACAAGCGGATGGGGGGTGGGCAGAGTGGTAGTCTTCAACACCCCAGCCTACTTGAGAGAAGCTCAGAGGTTACTGAATGACAATACTACATATACTATTTTAAAAAATAACCCTACTGAATTGTATAAGAAAAGATTACTCACTCTACTAGAAAGAACTAAACTTACAGGAATCATCAATATCAAAGAATTTGAATATCTAGCACCCAAATATCCAAAAATTCCAGTGTTTTACTTCCTTCCAAAGATTCATAAGTCCCTGATAGATCCACCAGGAAGACTCATTATATCGGGGATTGGATCCCTCAGCGCAAATCTATCGCAATATGTGGATAGATTCCGTCAGACTTCTAAAAAAAGAATTGCCCTCCTATTTGAAAGACTCAATGAGAGTAATTCAACTGACAGATAACATCAACTATGAAGGATCTCTAATTCTAACCACCTGCGATGTAACATCACTCTATACGAACATCTCACACAATCTAGCAATAGAATATTTTTTGAGTAAAGATGAGAATTTAGATCCACAACATAAACAATTCATAGTGGATAGCGTAAGATTAATTCTAACTTATAACTACTTCTCTTTCAACAACACTTTCGACAATCAAATAAAGGGCACTGCTATGGGGACTAGGTTCACCCCAAGCTATGCAAACCTTTTTATGGGCAAGTGGGAAAAAGAATTCCTTGAATCTTGCAAGCTTGGGGTGAACCTGGTCCTTTATAAAAGATATATAGATGATATTCTCATCTTATGGAAAGGTGATGAATCCTTACTAAAAACTTTTGTTACCCTAATGAATAACAAGGATTTAGGGATACGCCTAACCCAGTGATGAAAATATTGTTTACTTAGACTTAGAAATTAAAATAGAAAATGGGGATATCCATGGGGATAGTTGTCACTTAAGAAAATGGAAGGACAACATACTATACGGGCAGACACAGAGAATCCAGAAGAATTGCACTAAACTAACGGACTATGACGATCAAGTTAAAATACTGGAGAGGAAATTCAATGAAAGGGGGTACAAAACAGAAGTCATACAAACTGCAATCAAAAACGCTAGGGAAACAAACTTCTAGAACCTAAGGCTAAAACTGGTGGAGGCAGTATAGAGACGAAATGTATAGTTACCCCATTTATAACTAACTTTAATAGGGACCATAAGTCAATTAACAAAATCCTCAGAAAACACTGGCATATGATGCAAGGGGATACGTATATAGGAGAGAAGATCACACTATACTAGGGTGACCATATTGCCGCTTTAAAAAGGGACACATATGAAAAATACATATGTCAGGACTGTTTTCAGGGCTGTTTAAAGAAATGTTTTGTATAAGAACCCTGCCATATGTATTTTTCATATGTGTCCCTTTTTAAAGCGGCAATTTGGTCAGCCTACACTATACCCAAGAATGATCTATAAAAAGGCAAACAATCTCAAAAATATGCTTGCACCAAGTGAGTTTAGACAAGCAAACAAAACTTCTATAAGTATTAGTCTACATGGTGATAAAATTAATGGTTTCTTCCCCTGTTATACCTGTAAAGCTTGTCAACATGCAAATACGGTTAAGACATTTATTGCAACACAAACAAAAGAGGAGTTTGAGATCAAAAAGACGATTAGATGTACAGACAAAGGTGTGATCTACATAACTGAATGCTTGTGTAAAAAACAATATTTGGGAGAAACTACACAAACTCTCAGAAAAAGGATTGGGTAACACTGTTGCTGTATTAAAATGGGAAATATGATACATACATTTACAAACATTTTAGGGAAGTCCATAATAACAACCCTAATGATATCAAATTCTGGGGAGTCTGTAAACTGACACCCAATTGGAGAGGAGGAAGCCTAGAAGAAAGATTATTATACAGAGAGGCAGAGTTAATATACAGAATATAAGCCCTACAACCTAGAGGATTAAACTCTGAGCTATAAGTAGGTCACTTCCTCTGAAATACATGCAATATACCTGTTAAAAAAAACGTTATAAAGGCTGTAGAAAGGGAGATTTTTAGATTTACAGATGCTCTTTGTTTCGTGTTTTATATGTCAAATTTATGTTATTAAAGATATAGGGGCAAGTGTATTATATCAATCCTAGTATAGGTTGCGCAAAAATAAATACATTTAAAGGGTCAGTAAACCTTAAAAAAAATGTTATATAATTCTGCACATAGTGCAGAATTATATAACATTACATTAGCCAAACGTTTTAAATCATAATATTGCCTTTTTATTTTTAAAAAATATCGCCGTTTTACAGACCTGCTCTCTGGGCTCTGCTGAGCGGGTCTGTTGTTTTTACTGAGCGCATCGGGCCAGCTGTATAGTCACAGCCCGGCCCGACCGCGCCATTAGACACAATGCAGCTCGCTCCTGCTCTGACAGCGGGAGCGAGCTCCATTGTGTCTAATGGCGCGGTCGGGCCGGGCTGTGACTATACAGCTGGCCCGATGCGCTCAGTAAAAACAACAGACCCGCTCAGCAGAGCCCAGAGAGCGGGTCTGTAAAACGGCGATATGTTTTAAAAATAAAAAGGGAATATTATGATTTAAAACGTTTGGCTAATGTAATGTTATATAATTCTGCACTATGTGCAGAATTATATAACATTTTTTTTAAGGTTTACTGTCCCTTTAAAAAAAAAATGCCACCATTGGTTAACATTTTAACAATCTACTTAATACAAGATTATGTTTTATTTTTTAGCCCGAGACAGAGATGTCCGCAGCCTCAGAGGAGGCGTACAAGTCAAGGAGCAGCGGTCGGAATCTTGTTTCAGACGAGCCTGAAGGCTCGTGCGGAAACGGGGGTATACGGCCCCATTCGGGCCGTGATAAACCGGCCTTTATGCATTCAATTGCGCTCCACTTGTTATTTAGCCCACTGTTACAACATTGGTTAAAGGGGCATAAAACCCCAACATTTTATTTCAGGATTCAGATAGAACATACAATTTTAAACAACTTTCCAATTTACTTCTGTTATTAAATTTTCTTCGTTTTCTTGTTATCCTTTGTTAATAATAAAAAATGTAAGTACAGGAGGGTTAAGTTGTCTGCATTACTATATTGCAGCTGTTTTGCAACAATGTAATACTTTAGCAAGAGCGCTAGATGGTAGCACTATTTCCTGCCATGTAGTTCTCCAGACATGTGCACGCTACCTATCTAGATATCTCTTCAACAAAGAATAACATGAGAATTATGCAAATTTGATAACAGAAATAAATTGGAAACTTTTTTAAAACGTATTCTCTATCTGAATCATGAAAGAAAAAAATTGGGTTTCATGTCCCTTTAAAGGGACAGTCTAAACCAGAATTCTTATTGTTTAAAAATATAGATAATCTCTTTATTACCCATTCCCCAGTTTTGCATAACCAACACAGTTATATTAATCTATGTTTTACCTCTGTGATTACCTTGTATCTAAGCTTCTGCAGACTGCCCCCTTATCGCAGTGCTTTTGGCAGACATACAGTTTAGCCAATCAGTGCAGACTAATAAATAACTCCACAGGAGTGAGCACAATGCTATCTATATGACACACATGAACTAGTACTATCTAACTGTGAAAAACTTTCAAATTGCTCTGAGCTAAGAGGCAGTTTTCAACGGTTTAGAAATCAGTTTAAGCCTAGCTAGGATTATCTTTTCAAAAATACCACCAAGGGAACAAAGCAAATTTGATGATAAAAGTAAATTGGAAAGTTGTTAAAAATTGCATGCCCTATCTGAATCATGTAAGTTTAATTTTGACTAGACTGTCCCTTTAAATATAATAGAAGTGCATAATAAAAAGACAATGCAGTAACATTTTTAATTTTTAATAACAGTAGAATTTTCTGACACATTTATTTTTTCTTTCATTTGCTGGCCCATCAGCCAATCACAGACTAGTATATGTTTACACTATGAACTTTTGCACATTATCAGTAGAAGATGGTGCCTCACAATGTGTGCATATAAAAAGATTGTGCACATTTATACAGTGGATTTGTTTTTTAATTATATGCTAGATCTGAATCATGAAAATGTAATGTTGAATTTAGTGTCTGAGGATTTAATAATGTCTAGACATAAAAAAGCAAATATTATTATTATAATTGGAAAATTTATGAAATATGTCGTTTTTAAAAATTTGACAATAGAAGTAAATTGGAAGGCCTCATAAAACTTCACTCTCTTTCGGAATCATGAAAGTTTAATTTTTAATTTAGTGCCCGTTTAAGATGCAGATTACTAGTGGAGCAGTATTTAACGCTCCTGCTCGCACACTAGCTCCGCTAGAAGTAAGCTTTTTGCACACGCCAGGTAGCGTTCGTATTAACTGTTAGCGCTTCACTCGTAACCTGGCCCTAAGTGTGTTCAGCGTTCCTTGACATTACATTTTGTATAGGGCAGTATTGCGGCCTTAATATTTCTGGAGTAAATAAAACATTTTCAGTACTACAAAGTATTGCTAATTTGCATCGTCTTATTACAATTTCACGCATAAAACCTCTTAAGATACATATTTATAGAACAACCTTATACAGTACTACTTTAGTGCTTACTGCTTAGTATTTGAATTCCTACCAACTATAGCACCCTCTAGTGTATATTTAAGAAATTGCATATGCACTTTTTTGTATAATGTATAAGGTTCTTTACTTTTATATTGGAGTTTTCTTTATGTTGGTTTAAAGGGACAGTCAACGCAGAAAATGTTATTGTTTAAAAAGATAGATAATCCCTTTATTACCCATTCCTCAGTGTTGCATAGCCAACACAGTTATATTATTACACTTTTTATCTTTGTGATTACCTTGTATATAAGTCTCTTCTGACAGCCCCCTGATCACATCACTTTATTTATTGACTTGCATTTAAGCAAATTAGTGCTGTGTTGTTAGAATCCACGGGCGTGAGCTCAACGTTATCTATATGGCTCGCATGAACTAGCGCTCCCCTGTTGTGAAAAGCTAATATAAAGCATGTGATCAAGGGGCTTTCTTAAGTGACAGAAACAGTAATTTGGAGGCTTAAAGGTTATAAAGTATATTAATATAACCAGGATTTTTTTTTGCAAAGCTGGGGAATGGGTAGTAAGGCATTATCTATCTTTTTAAACAATAATAATTTTTGTGTTGACTGTCCCTTATTTTTTTCTTTTTCTTTTTTCAAAAGAATCTTGAGCTAATTTCCACAACAAAACAATTATTCTGGGCATATGGGCCTGACAACTGTAATAATTAAAAAAAAAATAGTGTTACTTTATATAGTATTAATTATCAATTCAGAAAAAAAGCATTACTATTGTTTTTATCATGGAGCTGCACATCTAATTATCCATTCATCTCACATGTTAGATACTGTGACACAGTAATTAGAGTCTGTTCTCTAGATACTAGATTAGCCCTTTAACACTGCTTTAGAGTGATAGCCCAGAAAAAATGGTCTACAATGTCTATTTAAAAGAGGGGCAAATGTGTTAGTTTAAGCTTGTAAAAAAATGTATGTTTCTGTCATAAATAAAGCAACTTTTTCTATTAAGGCTTGCAGAAAGGTGTAATTTCCTTAAAGGGACAGTAAACACCAGAATTTTTGTTGTTTGAAAAGGTAGATAATCCCTTTATTACCCATTCCCCAATTCTGCATAACCAACACAGTTATAATAATACACATTTTACCTCTGTGATTACCTTGTATCTATGCCTCTGCAAACTGCCCCCTTATTTCAGTTCTTTTGACAGACTTGCATTTTTAGCCAATCAGTGCTGGCTTCTAGGATCTTCACGTGCCTGAGCTCAATGTTATCTATATGAAACACATGAACTAACGCCACCTAGTGGTGAAAACTGTTAAAATGCTTTCACATTAGAGGCAGTCTTCAAGGCCTAAGAAATTAGCACATAGACCTAGATTTAGCTTTCAAATAAGAATAACAAAAGAACAAAGCAAAATTGGTAATAAAAGTAAATTGGAAAGTTTTTTAAAATTACATGTCCTATTTAAATCATGAAATATTTTTTTTTACTTTACTGTCCCTTTAATATACAGTGAGAATTAACTAGAAATAAACAAATAATACTACCATGTTAGATTCAGATGTATACTACTTTTATTTGATCTTTTTTTCACAACTTTTATGATTCAGATAGAGCATGCAATTTTAAACAACTTTCCAATTTACTTTTATCAGCACATTTGCTTTGTTCTTTTGGTATTCTTAGTTGAAAGCTAAACATATGCTAATTTCTAAGCTCTTGAATGTCGCCTCTTATCTCAGTGCGTTTTGACAGTTTTTCACAGATAGACAGCGCTCGTTCACGTGTGCCATATAGATAAAAATTGTGCTCGCTCCCATGGAGTTAATTATGAGTCAGCACTAATTGGCTAAAATGCAAGTCTGCGAAAAGAACTGAAATAAGGGGCAGTCTGCAGAGACTTAGATACAAGGTAATCACAGAGGTAAAAAGTATATTAATATAACTGTGTTGGTTATGCAAAACTGGGGAATGGGTAATAAAGGGATTAACTATCTTTTTAAACAATAACATTCTGGAGTAGACTGTAGGATTGGATTGTGCCTCATAAGATGATCTGAAAACTGATAAACAATGGGTTAAATAAAGGTTGTTTTATTAAACACTGGAGTGTATAAGTCCATAACTCTTACCTTTTTTTATTGTCTATAGAAAGAAGCATTTTTAAAGGCAAAGAAATACATACAGCTCCTTGTGGTGGCAGATCTCTCATTTGTAAGTGCGTGTTTTATGTATTATATAAAAAAGTTTTTTATGTGTTTTCATTTTTTATTATTTTGCTAAAATCTGTTTTTTTATTTCACTGGGAGCCGACACCCTGCAACATTCTGCACAGCAATTGATTGATATTCATTTATATCTGTCCATTATTGGCCCCACATCCCTAGACTGCAAAATAATGCAGATTATGCTAACAAAACTATAGCTTAAAGGAATAGTCTAGTCAAAATAAAACTTTCATGGCTCAGATAGAACATGCAATTTTAAGCAACTTTCTAATTTACTCCTATTATCAATTTTTCTTCGTTCTCTTGGTATCTTTATTTAAAAAAGCAAGAATGTAAGCATAGGAGCCAGCTCATTTTTGGTTCAGCACCTGGGTAGCACTTTCTGATTGGTGTTTAAATGTAGTCACCAATCAGCAAGCGCTACCCAGGTGCTGGCTCGGCTCCAAAGCTTACATTTAAATAAAGATACCAAGAGAACAAAGAAAAATTGATAATATTAGTAAATTAGAAAGTTGCTTAAAATTGCCTGCTCTATCTGAATTATGAAAGTTTAATTTTGACTAGGCTATTCCTTTAAATTATTTTAAAACATTTATTTTGTATGCAGATCTTTTGCAAAGCAATGTTTAATTTCTGATATATACTATGTATATCCCATAAGATACATAATTAATTTATATGTTAAAGAGCTGTTAAACAGTCTGTTTCATTGTTGTAATTAAAAAAGCACTAAGTAGTGTTTTATACGTAATAAAGATCATTGCAATATGTACTTTCATAATTTTAAATCGATTTTACCTTTTGTTTCTTCATTTTTTTTACACTACATTTGTACAGTTTCCATTACTTCCTGTCACAGCCCTAAAAAGGGGAGGAAGCCTCTGCAGGAAAGTTTATCTATCTAGATTTCATAAATCTTCTGTAGTGACATGAACTGGTTTACTATAAAGTGAATAGTCTAGATCTCTGTTTCTCACACCTGTTCTCAGACCTCCCTAACAGGGCAGATTTTGAGGATATCTGAACTGGAGCACAGATTAAATAATCAGCTGATTAGTAAACATGGTTATTTCCCTGCTCTCATCCTAGGTAATCCTGAAAATCTGGCCTGTTGGGGAGGGCTGTGGACAGGTTTGAAAACCAGTGGTCTCTAGATAACAGGGAGTCAGATTTGCTCATGTTTAGATGAGTCAGAATGTAACCTAAGTTGCCAATATTTTAGCTCTATGATCACTCTGAGGGCAGGGGCTACACTGAGAATTTCTAAGTGCTTATTTTGCAATACAACAAGTACGTTGTTTGCTGTTTTTTATGCAATCTGTTTCTTTTTATGTTTTATTTAACATATTGTATTTGTTTTTACAAAAATAACAGTGTAATATCCATCTAAACACAGTATTAGCACAGTGAACCATCACATAGGGTTAGGGTGGAAAGCACAGTTGCAACATTAAATTATAGGAATAAGAATAAAAATTAGCAAGTATATAATAACTATTTCATTTCTAGCTGTGATTAATTTAAAATTATGTTTATTTATTGGACCAAGATTTTATTGCTTTTTAAAGATTTTTTAATAATAATAATAATAATCAGGCATGCGTTGTAGATTTTATTAAATGACCATTAAAAACAGTAGCATTACATAGCATTACATAATCAATACATGTATAATAAAAAGACAATGCAATAGCACTTAGTTAGAAATTCAAATGAGAAGTAGGGGTAGATTTATAAAATGTCGGGTGGACATGATCCACTGTAGCGGATCATATCCGCCCGTCATCTCTAAATGCCAACAGAGTATGCTTGTGCAATGCCGCCCCCTGCACATTCACGGCCAATCGGGTGCTAGCAAGAGGTGTCAATCATCCCAATCGTATCTGATCGGGGTGATTGTTGTCCGCCACCTCAGAAGTAGAGAATGAGTTAAGGAGCAGAGGTCCTTTAGTGTCTATGTATAGTTTTTTTTTTACTTCCTTTTGTGTAACAATTCTTAAAAAGCTGCATTCACATTGGGTAAACAAATGAATACCTATGAGAAATTAACTTTTATATGGGTTTCTGAACTTGTAAGCAGCAAATGGAAAAGAAAGACATGGCATTTAACGCAATATTGCCTTATGTGCTTAAATTATGTATTTTACTTTTTTTTATAATATTAAATCTGACATTAAACCAAGAAAATTTTGTGTGGACTTATAACTTTTCTATATTCAAAAATGCAAATCTTTCAGCTGCATAAAAGGACCTTTATTTACATATATAACATAGGGTCCAAAATAGTTAGATAATGGTCTCAATATACTGAGCAGCGCAAGCTACTTTTTAGCGTTGCAGTGCTGCCTTGCCCATGTGAGCCTGCTTCCCACAATGTAAGAAGCAGCGGGCACCAGACCCTGCTTCTTACACTCTCCGCCACCTCTGCTGGGGGTGATTGACAGCCAGTTTGTAATGATCAAGCCAGTTTGTAATGATACTTCCGGGCAGCGGAGAGAGAAGGACCACTGCTCATTCGATGTGAAGCCGTGTAGACCGGTTCTCAAATTGGGGCCCAATGTTTTAGGAGTAACAGAGGTCCTTAATCATGATCAGAGGCATGATTAAGAGCATGGGTTAGGCCTCAGTTAATTCAGCAGACTTTGAGGAAAATGAGATCTGTCTCATGAAACAGTAATGTACGCATCTACATAAAAATTATATGAAGTGGTCTGTGTATTGTATCCCGCTAAAACTATCTACTATACTATATGTTTTTCTTTTTCATTTCAGTACAAGAAATACAGCCAAAATATTGAAAATGTCAAAAAGAGAATCTTTGAAATTATTAATTACGTTAACACGGTGAGTTTATAATCAAATCTAATCTGGTTTTTGGATATGACCAACTTTAAGAGTGATTTTTAAAATATCTATTGCTCTAGGCAGATTACGTAAAGTAAAAAAAAAAGAAAAAAAAAAAAAGAAGATAATAATAAAGTTAGGAGGGAGAAGTATAAAATGAGGTCTTAACCGTAACTACTGTACCCTTGATACTTTGATTTGAGGTCAACATTTTTGCCCTCCCAAATTTTATGGTGTAGAACTCCCCCTGTTGAATATTTCGATTTAGAAGACATTTCACAAGGTTTGTCTATGAGGAGACCTTATGAGAATTTGGTGAGACTACTTTACAGTGATGGATGAGGTTTGTAGTATAAGGCAATTCCATAGGTGCATTCTAATGCTTGACATTGTGCTTTTTCAGGCGTATAAAGCAATAAATACTTTTGTGGCCTTGATTGGAGTGGAAATATGGACTACTGCAGATCAGATTCAAGTGGTCAGCTCAGTTACGACAACTCTTGAAAATTTCTCTTCCTGGAGGAAAACAAATCTTCTTCCGAGAAAGCCACATGACAATGCCCAGCTGTTAACGTATAATTCTCTTTCTATTGGTGCTTATATTCTAGGTGGTGATTGGATAAAGTAGATGAAAAGACTGCATGTTTTTTTCTCATTGGTCTAAGTCTAGAGCAGTCTTATTATGCATGTGATGGGGATGGAATGCAATGTTGTAATCATATATCTTTCCATTCATTTGCATTATGTTCATTTTGTTTCTCAGGAATATGGATTTTGAGGGAACGACCGTTGGATATGCTTATATCGCCGCCTTGTGCAGTGATGATTATTCCGCCGGTGTAATCCAGGTGAGAATAGCAATAGATAATTCCTATATCAGAACTCCTAAATGTCCCAAATATTAAAAGGACACTCAGGTCAAATTACATTTTCATGATTCAGATACAGCATGTAATTTTAAACAACTTTCCAATTTACTTCCATTAAAAAAAAAAGTGCACAGTCTTTTATATTTACACATTTTGAGTCACTAGCTCCTACTGAGCATGTGCAAGAATACACAGACTATACGTGTATGCATTTGACATTGGCTGATTTCTATCACATGGTACATGGGGAGTGGAAATTTACATATCTTTAAAATTTGTTAGAAAAAAATCTACTACTCATTTGAAATTCAGAGTAAATTCTATTTTTTTGTCTTGCATTTGTTGATTATGCAAATCTACTCTGTTTACTGGTCCTTTAAATATTGTCAAGGTCTGGAAGGTCCACTAAATTGTCCTTCCCAAAACTTTATGTATAATCCTTTTTCTATAAATATCACAGTTTCCAAAGTGAAAACTCAACTCTGAACACAGCCACCTTGACTCTGGTCATGGTATGTCCAATCCACTCTTGGCATACTCAAACCCAGCCACAGAAATCATATTAATTTGCCTCCACTGGTTATGACTCTGCCCACAAAATATACATAACGCTACCCACAAGTTACCCTCAATTAGGGCCTGATGATCTAAAACTCTCCACTCTGGTGAGATTATCTACAAAGCCTCTTCAGTATTGTGAGGTCCCTCAAAGAGTTCTAGAAAGTCTAAAGAAATTTTAGCTTAAGAACTGTTGATCTACCTATGCAGTGTTCTCTATGTGAAAAGGAAACACATTAATAACAATATACTGCTCAATAAAGCCCTCAAACAGTTTGGGCCAGATTACGAGTGGAGCGCAAACGCTTGCATGCAAGCAATAAGGGGTTTATTACGGGTGTTTACACACGTCTGAGTTACCGCTGGTATTACAAGTTGAAAGCTAGAGCGCAATCGCGATTTACGCTAGATTGATTACAGCGTCTTCAGAGCTCTGGTTAACTGTTTCGCAAAACAAAAAAGTGTCACAAAACACATCAAAATACATTACAAAGTACACTTACACTCATATTAACACCATTTACTAAAACATTTTCTTTTACAAAGATATGACGAGTCCACGGATTTCATCCTTGTGGGATTTTTCCTCCTGCTGACAGGAAGTGGCAAAGAGCACCACAGCAGAGCTGTATATATAGCTCCTCCCTTCGGTCCCAACCCAGTCATTCTCTTTGCCTATGTTAGTACTAGGAAGAGGTAAAGTGAGGTGATAGTTGTATTTTCTTCAATCAAGAATTTTTTATTTTTAAATGGTGCCAGTGAGTACTTTTTTTTCTCAGGGGGAATTTGTCAAGTGAAAACAACTTAATTCCTGTCCTGATGTCAATGATCTTAGCTGATATTCCTAAGATCCATGTTGGTTCCCACGACTCAGCTTGAGGTAGTGTAAGAAAATCTTCAGTGTGGAGACTGATGCTTTGTTACAAGCAACATTAAGGTATGTGTAGTCTTTTGTTTCTGGGGAGACTTGATGTAACAGAGCAGACTGACATTTTCCCTATATGGGGAAGGGTAAGCGGTATACACTAATAAAAGGAAAATGGTGTGCCTGAAATCCCTTGTTTTATTTGTTAACATACAAATACCTATGGGCTTATTGGGGCTAGACGCTGGGAGTTGCGGTTGGCTTTTTGAGCAGTTTAATGGTTGCAGATGCAGTGCTTTTAGGCTGAATTTTGTGCACCGACATGTTTTAACGTTTTTTTGCTACGACCCATGCAGGCCTTAGTTAAATTTAGATAACACCCATGGTGGGAGGGGCTTCTTTTTGCGCGCTCAGATGCGCAGCAGTTTCCTGATCGTGTAGTAGCAGAGACCAGGGCTCTGGTCAGGCCTAAGCTGTATCGATACTACCGGAGGATAGCAAGTGTATTCCGGGGGCAGGTAGGCGCCACAGTAGAGCTGTGGCGTGGTGCAGAGGCAATTTTTTTGTTAATATATAAAAAAATGTTATAAAGTGCTTCTTTCATGCTTATGCAGGTGGATGCAATACTTTAAGGCATTTTGGGCACGTTAAAAGTAATATTATCTGTCCCCAACAACTTTTTGCACATTTCAGAAAAATAGTTGCGCTTTAAAATTTAAAGGCGCAGTACGTTTTTCTTTGATTTTACTCTTTACATACTATTTGTATTAGTGCTCAATATTATTAGCTGAAAACGACTATTGTTAATATTGCTAGTCTGTTCAACATGTCTGACTCTGAGGATGAAACTCCTTGCTCTATGTGTTTAAATGCTACTGTTGAACCCCCTCTAGTTTTGTGTTCTTCGTGCACTGAGAGGGCTGTACAATGCAAAGCACAAATCTTATGTAAAGAAGATGTGTCTAAGGATGATTCTCAGTCTGAGGAGAATCAGGGTATTCCACCAAATTCTTTAACGCCCACCCAAGCGACGCCGGGTTCCTCAACCGCATCTAATTCATTTACTCTGCAGGATATGGCTGCAGTTATGTCAAATACCCTTACAGAGGTTTTATCTAAACTGCCTGTGTTACAGGGCAAACGTAGCAGGTCAGAGGTCCATGAGAAAGCTATGACCTCTGATGCTTTAGTAGCTATTTCCAATGTACCCTCTCAGGGATCTGATTTGGGGGTCAGGGAACCTCTGTCTGAGGAGGAACTCTCCGATTCGGGAAGTGTGTTGCCTCAGAAAGATACGGACACAATGTCCTTTACATTTAAGCTTGAACACCTCCGTATATTTCTTCGGGAGATTTTAGCGACTCTGGATGACTGTGACTCTATTGTGATTCCGCCAGAGAAATTGTGTAATTGTGTAAGGTTCCTACTTACTCTGATGTTTTTCCGGTTCCTAAAAGAATTTCGGAAATTATTACATGGGAGTGGGAAAGACCGGGTATCCCGTTCTCACCTTCCCCTAATTTTAAGAAGTTGTATCCTATCCTTGATACCATTCGGGACTCTTGGCAAACAGTCCCTAAGGTAGAGGGAGCTATATCTACCCTGGCTAAGCGTACAACTATCCAAATAGAAGACAGTTGTGCTTTCAAAGACCCTATGGATAAGAAATTGGAGGGTCTCCTAAAGAAAATGTTTATTCAACAGGGTTTCCTCTTACAACCTACGGCCTGCATTGTACCAGTTACTACTGCAGCGGCTTTTTGGTTTGATGCATTAGAGGAGTCTCTCAAGACTAAGACTCCCTTAGAGGAGATCTTAGATAAAATTAAAGCTCTTAGGCTAGCTAATTCCTTTATTACAGATACCGCCTTTCAGATTGCCAAATTGGCGGCTAAAAATGCTGGGTTTGCCATTTTAGCGCGTAGAGCATTTTGGTTAAAATCTTGGTGTGCGGATGTGTCATCTAAGTCAAAGCTTTTGGCTATTCCTTTCAAGGGAAAAACCCTATTTGGGCCTGACCTGAAAGAAATCATTTCTGACATTACGGGAGGTAAGGGTCATCTCTTACCTCAGGATAGAACTTCTAAACTGAGGGGTAAACAGAATAATTTTCGTTCCTTTCGGAATTTTAAGGAAGTCCCCTCTTCTTTCGCCAAGCAAGAAGGGAATTTTGGTCAGACCAAGGCCGTCTGGAGACCCAACCAGGCTTGGAACAAAGGTAAACAACCCAAGAAGCCCGCTGCTGCTACCAAGACTGCATGAAGGGGCGGCCCCCGATCCGGGATCGGATCTAGTAGGGGGCAGGCTGTCTCTCTTTGCCCAGGCTTTGGTAAGAGATGTGCAGGATCCTTGGACACTGGAAATCGTGTCCCAAGGGTATCAGCTGGAATTAAAAAATTCTCTCCCAAGCGGGATGTTTCTTCTTTCACGATTGTCTGTAGACCGGATAAAGAGAGAGGCGTTCTTATGCTGTGTAAAAGACCTCTCTACTATGGGAGTAACTAGGTTGGGGCGCAGTCTGGAATTCCATGAAGGCTCAGGGTGTGTGGACTCAGCCGGAGTCTCTACTTCCAATCAATATTCTAGAGTTGAGAGCAATATTCATTCGCTTTCAGTCGGACAACCACGACTGTGGCTTACATCAATCATCAAGGGGGAACAAGGAGTCCCTTAGCGATGACAGAAGTATCGAGGATAATTCAGTGGGTGGAGGCTCACTCTTGTTATCTGTCAGCAATATACATCCCAGGAGTAGACAACTGGGAAGCGGACTTTTTAAGCAGACAGACGTTTTATCCGGGGAGTGGGAACTCCATCCGGAGATCTTTGCCACTCTGATTCTTAGATGGGGCACACCAGAATTGGATCTGATGGCGTCTCGTCAGAATGCCAAGCTCCTGAGATACGGATCCAGGTCGAGGGATCCTCAGGCCAAACTGATAGATGCCTTGGCAGTGCCTTGGATGTTCAACCTAACATATGTGTTTCCACCGTTTGCTCTCCTTCCCCGGGTGATTGCTCGAATCAAACAGGAGAGGGTTTCGGTAATTCTAATCGCGCCTGTGTGGCCTTGCAGGACTTGATATGCCGATCTAGTGGACATGTCCTCTCTACCACCATGGAGGCTTCCATTGAGGCAGGACCTGCTCATTCAGGGACCTTTTCAACATCCAAATCTAGTTTCTCTGCAACTCACTGCGTGGAGATTGAACGCTTGATTTTATCTAAGCGCGGGTTCTCTGACTCGGTCATTGATACTTTGATTCACTGTCACTAGAAAGATCTATCATAAGATATGGTGTAAATATCTTTATTGGTGTGAGTCCAATGGCTACTCATGGAGTAGAATTCCTAGAATTCTGTCTTTTCTCCAAGAGGGATAGGAGAACGGGTTATCAGCAAGTTCCTTAAAGGGACACATTTCTGCCTTGTCAATTTTATTACACAAACGTTTGGCAGATGTTCCAGATGTCCAATCATTTTGTCAGGCTCTGACCAGAATCAAGCCTGTGTTAAGACCAATTGCTCCACCCTAGAGTTTGAATTTAGTTCTTAATGTTCTTCAAGGGGTTCCGTTTGAACCCATGCATTCCCTAGATATTAAGTTATTATCTTGGAAAGTTTTGTTTTTGGTTGCTATTTCTTCTGCTCGTAGAGTTTCTGAGCTTTCAGCGTTACAATGGGACTCGCCTTATCTTATCTTTCATTCTGATAAGGTGGTTCTACGTACTAAACCTTGGTTCCTTCCTAAGGTTGTTTCAAATAAGAATATTAATCAGGAAATTGTGGTTCCTTCATTATGTCCTAATCCTTCTTCTAAGAAAGAGCGTCTGTTGCATAACTTCGACGTAGTCCGTGCCCTGAAGTTTTACTTGCAGGCGACTAAAGAATTTAGTTAATCTTTTTCTGCTGGACAGCAGCCTCCTGAAAGAATTATGGCTCATTCTACTAGGGCTGTGGCTTCCTCATGGGCATTTAAAAACGATGCTTCTGTTGAACAGATTTGCAAGGCTGCGACTTGGTCGTCTCTTCACACTTTTTCCAAATTTTCCAAATTTTATACTTTTGCTTCTTCTGAGGCTGGTTTTGGGAGAAAGGTTCTTTAAGCAGTGGTGCCTTCAGTTTAGGTTCCTATCTTGTCCCTTCCTTTCATCCGTGTCCTATAGCTTTGGTATTGGTATCCCACAAGTAAGGATGAAATCCGTGGACTCGTCATATCTTTGTAAAAGAAAAGGAAATTTATACTTACCTGATAAATTTATTTCTTTTATGACATGACGAGTCCACGGCCCACCCTGTCATTTTTAAGACAGGTATATATTTATTTTTTATTAAACTTTAGTCACCTCTGCACCTTTAGCTTTTCCTTTCTCTTCCTAACTTCGGTCGAATGACTGGGTTGGGAGGGAAGGGAGGAGCTATATATACAGCTCTGCTGTGGTGCTCTTTGCCACTTCCTGTCAGTAGGAGGATAAATCCCACAAGTAAGGATGAAATCCGTGGACTTGTCATATCGTAAAAGAAAGAAATTTATCAGGTAAGCATAAATTTCCTTTTTTAAAAAAAATATTGCACACAAAACTTATAAAGGCTCAAAGATATGAGATCTCAGACAAAGGGCTTTAACATAGATATACATACATATACATATCTAAATATATATACAGTGTATATATATATATATATATATATATATATATATATATATATATTTACATATGGATTTATATGTGTATTTATTTGTATTTACAGACATATATACACATATAATACAAAAGTGCACACATAACATATATATATAAGTTAATTGGAGCTATTTGCAGTTAAGTAGATGAAAACATACTTATGAAATATTCATAGGTTTTAACTATCTATTTACTGTAAATAATTCACATTCCAATTTTCTGTAAATAGCAGAATATGTTCTAAGTATTTCTAAATAGATATTCCTATAAATATCTGTATATATCTACACCTATATATACTCATATATATATATATATATATATATATATATATAGCTATAGATATATATTGTACCAAAATACCATCAAATATATGTAGAAATATTTATCAATAAATAGAACACATTCTGTTATGTGAAGAACATTGGAATGTGAAATATTCATACTTTCATGTAGGGTTAGCTCACACAAGAATATCCGTTCGGGTTTGAGAGCGAGTAGGGTGTTGTTTTTTTCCACTTTTTTTCTCCATTAACTTCTAGGGGTAATACATGAACACACACACAATATTCTAAGTTCAGCTTTTTGCGCTCATCGGGTTAGTGCATACCCGATGCACGCAAAAAGCTTACTTCTAGTGCAGTTAACGATCGAGTGTAACATTAATTAGCATTCCACTTGTAATCTGGCCCTTTGTGTGATGTCTACATTCCGGCAAATTTTTGATCATCACATGATGGTGTATGGAAAATGTTGGAAGGTATTATTGAGATATCGATACATAAATCTAGATGTATATATATATATATATATATATTTGTATTTTATGTATATATGCATGCATATACTGTGTGTGTGTTTGTGTGTGTATGTGTATTTGTGTATGCATGTGTGTGTATGTCTGTGTGTGTATGTGTGTGTGTGTGTATATGTGTATGTGTGTGTTTGTGTGTATATGTGTGTGTGTATATATGTGTGTTTGTATGCATGTGTGTGTGTATGTGTGTGTGTATATGTGTGTTTGTCTGTGTATGTGTGTGTATGTGTGTTTGTATGCATGTGTGTGTGTATATGTGTGTTTGTCTGTGTATGTGTGTGTGTGTATATGTGTGTTTGTATGCATGTGTGTGTGTATTTGTGTGTTTGTGTGTGTGTATATGTGTGTTTGTCTGTGTATGTGTGTGTGTATATGTGTGTTTGTATGCATGTGTGTGTGTATGTGTGTGTTTGTGTGTGTGTATATGTGTGTTTGTATGCATGTGTGTGTGTATGTATGTGTATGTGTGTGTATATGTGTGTGTTTGTGTGTGTGTATATGTGTGTTTGTCTGTGTATGTGTGTGTGTGTGGGATTGTGTAAGTAAGTATTACCAACAATGATTATCCCTACTTCAGAAAGATGACTAAATTACAGTTATTTTGTATTCTGTAAATCAAAGCCTTCTAACTTCAGTTCTTAATTTATTTTCTCACAAATTTTGCACATGAGCTGGGATGTGTGTGTGTATATGTGTGTGTATGTGTGTATACATGTGTGTTTATGTCTGTGTGTAAATATGTGTGTGTATACATGTGTGTTTGTGTATACATGTGTGTTTATGTCTGTGTGTGTATATGTCTTTGTGTGTGTATATGTGTGTATATGTGTGTGTGTATGTGTGTATACATGTGTGTGTATGTCTGTGTGTGTTAAATGTGTTTGTGTGTGTATACATGTGTGTGTATATGTCTGTGTGTGTATATGTGTGTTTGTGTGTGTGTATACATGTGTATATGTCTGTGTGTGTATATGTGTTTGTGTGTGTATATGTGTGTATATGTGTGTATACATGTATGTGTATGTTTGTGTGTGTATACATGTGTGTGTATGTCTGTGTGTGTATATGTGTGTTTGTGTGTGTGTATGTGTGTATACATGTGTATGTGTATGTGTGTGATTGTGTGTGTGTATATGTGTGTTTGCGTGTGTGTGTGTGTAAATGTGTGTTTGTGTATGTGTGTATGCATGTGTGTATATGTCTGTGTGTATGTGTGTATGCATGTGTGTTTGTGTGTGTATATGTGTGTTTGTATGCATGTGTGTGTGTGTATATGTGTGTATGTGTGTGTTTGTATGCATGTGTGTGTTTGTATGTGTGTGTATATGTGTGTTTGCATGCATGTGTGTGTATATGTGTGCTTGTGTGTGTGTATATGTGTGTTTGTGTGTGTATATGTGTGTTTGTATGCATGTGTGTGTGTATATGTGTGTGTGTATATGTGTGTTTGTATGCATGTGTGTGTGTATATGTGTGTTTGTGTGTGTATATGTGTGTTTGTATGCATGTGTGTTTGTATGCATGTGTGTGTGTGTGTGTTTGTATGTGTGTGTGTGTGTGTATATGTGTGTGTGTTTGTATGTGTGTGTTTGTATGTGTGTGTATGCATGTGTGTATGTGTGTGTGTGTTTGTATGTGTGTGTATGCATGTGTGTGTGTATGTGTGTGTGTGTGTGTATGCATGTGTATGTGTGTATGTGTGTGTGTGAATGTGTGTGTATGTGTGTGTGTATGTGTGTGTATGCATGTGTGTGTGTGTGTATGTGTGTGTATGCATGTGTGTATGCATGTGTGTGTGTATGCATGTGTGTGTGTATGTGTGTGTGTATGTGTGTGTATGCATGTGTGTGTGTATGTCTGTGTATGCATGTGTTTGTGTGTATGCATGTGTGTGTGTGTATGCATATGTGTGTATGTGTGTGTGTGTATGTGTGTGTGTGTGTGTACAGGGAGTGCAGAATTATTAGGCAAGTTGTATTTTTTATTATTAATTTTATTATTGAACAACAACCATGTTCTCAGTGAACCCAAAAATCTCATTAATATCAAAGCTGAATAGTTTTGGAAGTAGTTTTTAGTTTGTTTTTAGTTATAGCTATTTTAGGGGGATATCTGTGTGTGCAGGTGACTATTACTGTGCATAATTATTAGGCAACTTAACAAAAAACAAATATATACCCATTTCAATTATTTATTTTTACCAGTGAAACCAATATAACATCTCAACATTCACAAATATACATTTCTGACATTCAAAAACAAAACAAAAACAAATCAGTGACCAATATAGCCACCTTTCTTTGCAAGGACACTCAAAAGCCTGCCATCCATGGATTCTGTCAGTGTTTTGATCTGTTCACCATCAACATTGCGTGCAGCAGCAATCACAGCCTCCCAGACACTGTTCAGAGAGGTGTACTGTTTTCCCTCCTTGTAAATCTCACATTTGATGATGGACCACAGGTTCTCAATGTGGTTCAGATCAGGTGAACAAGGAGGCCATGTCAATAGATTTTCTTCTTTTATACCCTTTCTTGCCAGCCACGCTGTGGAGTACTTGGACGCGTGTGATGGAGCATTGTCCTGCATGAAAATCATGTTTTTCTTGAAGGATGCAGACTTCTTCCTGTACCACTGCTTGAAGAAGGTGTCTTCCAGAAACTGGCAGTAGGACTGGGAGTTGAGCTTGACTCCATCCTCAACCCGAAAAGGTCCCGCAAGCTCATATTTGATGATACCAGCCCAAACCAGTACTCCACCTTGCTGGCGTCTGAGTCAGACTGGAGCTCTCTGCCCTTTACCAATCCAGCCACGGGCCCATCCATCTGGCCCATCAAGACTCACTCTCATTTCATCAGTCCATAAAACCTTAGAAAAATCAGTCTTGAGATATTTCTTGGCCCAGTCTTGACGTTTCAGCTTTTGTGTCTTGTTCAGTGGTGGTTGTCTTTCAGCCTTTCTTACCTTGGCCATGTCTCTGAGTATTGCACACCTTGTGCTTTTGGGCACTCCAGTGATGTTGCAGCTCTGAAATATGGCCAAACTGGTGGCAAGTGGCATCTTGGCAGCTGCACGCTTGACTTTTCTCAGTTCATGGGCAGTTATTTTGCGCCTTGGTTTTTCCACACGCTTCTTGCGACCCTGTTGACTATTTTGAATGAAACGCTTGATTGTTCGATGATCACGCTTCAGAAGCTTTGCAATTTTAAGAGTGCTGCATCCCTCTGCAAGATATCTCACTATTTTTGACTTTTCTGAGCCTGTCAAGTCCTTCTTTTGACCCATTTTGCCAAAGGAAAGGAAGTTGCCTAATAATTATGCACACCTGATATAGGGTGTTGATGTCATTAGACCACACCCCTTCTCATTACAGAGATGCACATCACCTAATATGCTTAATTGGTAGTAGGCTTTCGAGCCTATACAGCTTGGAGTAAGACAACATGCATAAAGAGGATGATGTGGTCAAAATACTCATTTGCCTAATAATTCTGCACTCCCTGTATGTGTATGTGTGTATGTGTGTGTGTGTGTGCGTATGTGTGTATGTGTGTGTGTATGTGTGTGTATGCATGTGTGTATGTGTATATGTGTGTGTGAGTAAGTATTACCAACAATGATTATCCCTACTTTAGAAAGATGACTAAAATTACAGTTATTTTGTATTCTGTAAATCAAAGCCTTCTAACTTCAGTTCTTATTTTATTTTCTCATCTCTCTTCTCTTAGGATTCTGCTACTTCTGCTATGTTAGTTGCAATAACCTTTGCACATGAACTGGGACACAACCTGGGGATGGAACATGATACCAGCGATTGCACCTGCTCTGCTAGTACTTGCATCATGTCGGTCTCTGTCAGGTGAGCACAAGATCATCACGTGATCAATCATACAGTGTGATTATTTAGTCTTATTAAACAGTCTATTTATTAGGATCTAACTTTCCAAAGCACATGGGGAAGGTAGAACTGGTTATGCAAATTTACATCTTTTATTAAATGGACATTAAACACTATGGGGTAGATTTATTAAGCAGCGGATGCTGCTTCCTACCTCCTTTGATGAAGGTCCGGCAGAAACTGAAGTTAAAGGGACACTGAACCCAAATTTTTTATTTCATGATTCAGATAGAGCATGACATTTTAAGCAACTTTCTAATTTACTCCTATTATCCAATTTTCTTTATTATCTTTCGCCTAGATTTAGAGTTCTGCGTTAGCCGTCCAAACCAGCGTTAGGGGGTCCTAACGCTGGTTTTTACCGCCGGTATTTAGAGTCAGTCATGAAAGGGTCTAACGCTCACTTTCCAGCCGCGACTTTTCCATACCGCAGATCCCCCTACGCCAATTGCATATCCTATCTTTTCAATGGGATCTTTCTAACGCCGGTATTTAGAGTCTTGGCTAAAGTGAGCGTTAGAAATCTAACGACAAGACTACAGCCGCAGAGAAAAGCCAGGAGTTAAGAGCTTTCTGGGCTAACGCCAGTTCATAAAGCTCTTAACTACTGTGCTCTAAAGTACACTAACACCCATAAACTACCTATGTACCCCTAAACCGAGACCCCCCCCACATCGCCGCCACTCTATTAAATTTTTTTAACCCCTAATCTGCTGACCGCACACTGCCGCCACCTACATTATTCCTATGTACCCCTAATCTGCTGCCCCTAACATCGCCGACCCCTATATTATATTTATTAACCCCTAATCTGCCCCCCACCAACGTCACCGCTACCTACCTACAATTATTAACCCCTAATCTGCCGACCGGACCTCACCGATACTATAATAAAGTTATTAACCCCTAATCCGCCTCACTCCCGCCTCAAAAACCCTATAATAAATAGCATTAACCCCTAATCTGCCCTCCCTAACATCGCCGACACCTAACTTCAAGTATTAACCCTTAATCTGCCGACCGGACCTCGCCGCTACTCTAATAAATGTATTAACCCCTAAAGCTAAGTCTAACCCTAACCCTAACACCCCCCTAAATTA